>NW_013667726.1:53466-65653 GCF_000517525.1 Limulus polyphemus
GAGTTGAAAGTGACTACGGAAATTATGTGTATTACAAAATTGTATCAAGAAAGAATAAACTAGTTTTAATAAAGAAGGGACTTGTATCACTGAAGTTCCTCGGAAAGAGTTTATACCGGAGATTAACAAACGAACAGAGACCTAACAATACCAATAAATTTGTACAATTTCACATGTAATCGATCGAGTTACTGAATATATCTGATAACTAACGCTAATCTGATAATTACACTAATTTCTCAATCACCGAATTAAATTTAAACCGACTTATTGCTTTACTTATTTTCGCCTTTAAAATGTATTTCTTTTTCTAGGAGTTTGGCAAAGCGTCTCGGCCATTAGCATTCGCAAACATTCTAGGTATTCTTACAAACAACTAAATTCAAGCAATTATAGCATACAACAATATTTAGTTTTGATCTGTGTAGGTAACTTTCTTTGACCAGAAGTTAAAATTAATTAGTGATCACGGGAATACAAAAGTCGTTAGAAAAATATAATTGACGTTTACTAGGTGTTTTCCTAAAATTTTCTTTTAAAAATATTAAGAGCAGTTAGGTGTAAAAAAAAAAATGTCAATGTTATCATATGCAATCAATGAAAAGGGTAAATCGCTTTCTACTGTCAAAATTCCAACAAATTACACTTACACATAGCAGGTGGCACTGTATGATAGTGAGATGATGGTCGAAATGCAAACTAGCGTACTGTTTTACAAATAAACATGGACAGAATCTCGATGAAGAAGGATCATTAATTCTAGAAGTATTCAATCTTATTTGTACGCCTTCGATTTTATTATAGCATTGGCTATTATGACTGGTCTTCAACCCCAAAAATGATTTTTTTTATTATTATTATCAGATACTACAAATATTCTACATTTCTGGTTGAGGAAGATACTTTCACACCTGTACACATTCTAATTCTATTCTCAGTACTAGCATTAGACTGCTATAGCAGACCGAATTTAATTTCCAGTTTCCATTTCGTTGTTATTACTATTTTTTAAAATCACACTTTTGAAGCACTCTGAAACTTGCATGTGACTTGATACAAAAACTATTAAAGAAAGAAAGACTGTGAGTCTCCATAGTTCTTTTTCCACCAGGGAACATATTGCTTATTATATCCAACATATTCTGGAAAACAAAAATTCTAGAAATAGTTTTTCCAAAATTTGTAGTAACTTTTTCTAAAACAAGGCCAAGAGCTAGGCATTCTGTTTGAGAGAGAGTATGTTCATATTGAACACACAAGAGTTTAATGATTGTTACTGGTTGTCCATTTTGTTTTAAATACCTTATGGCCGCAAAGGAAGTTTAAGGTTTCTGTGGGGATAGATTGTGCATAGAACAGAGTTATAAATATAAGGTTGTCCTGAGACCAAACTCTCTGTATATTGTGATTGTTAGATAATAATCATTATTCATTCTTTACACCTGCATTTTATAATATTATTTATTTCTTAGGCTACATTTGTTAATAGTTTAACATTTTATTGGTGCTTTTGTTGATTTAAATGTTACTAAAGTTTACTGTTTTTAATTTGTGAGACTTTTTCTTTTGATTTTCTGTTAATAACATGCTCAGTGTTTTTAAAACATTCGAGTGAAGTCTCTCTAATACTACTAGGCACATCTAAATTGCATAATCTTGCTAGAATTATTAACTCTGGCTTTTTAGAACCCTGAGTGAACTATTGATTGATGTTGTATTAATTTCAAGTTGAGTAAAATGCTTATACCCTGTACATCTTACTTTGTTAGAGAAGAAACCAGTTATTCTATTTATCATCCAAACACCTACTAGCAAGAGAAGATAAGATACAGGCAATAGTCATAGAAACACTTTCTTATTTAAACTACAGGTTCATGGGTTATATATGACTACTAAGTAGAGGTATGATATCATAATCTATGCTCCTATAGACTAGTTCAGCAAGTATACAGAGAGACCCCCCCCCCATGACCTTCCTCATGTCATCCTGTATCACTGTGTCAAGAATTGGTGATGATTGGTCAAGAAATGTGGAAACTTATAAAGGAATAGATATGAAGTGACAGATATATGACTGTGTATTTTTTTCTACTGACACACACACTTTGCTTTATATAGTAGATACCTCACTCACAGTAAACTATCTTGTCCAAGCTTATAAGTGCTAAAATACAGCTTTAAGTGCTCTGCTTTATTCCAAACTTGTAAATTCTAGATTTCTGGTCCTCAGTTTGCCTTCTGCTAACTCACTTTGGGTGATAAATGGAATGGTTGCATGATTACGGAAAGGAAGTAACAGCATAGTCTACAGATCCCATTGTGGTCAGCTATAAAAGAAAAAACACCTGGTGCAGAACAAAGTTTGAAAACCACTGTTCTAGATCACAGTAATATTTGAAAAATAATATACTAGACATGTGAATTGCTACTGTTATAAAAATGAGCAAAGTAGGCCATTAAAAATTTTAAAATATAGTACGTTAGTCCCCCTACATTAATCAGAAAACGTAACATCCATAGATCTAAGTGTCAAATCATTTCTAGTATTGAGAAACAGTAGACTCCTACACAATTTTCCAGTACTTTCAATATACAGCAGCAGTATAAATATTCCTGTGCTTGTCAATAGTAGTCAATAACAGTATTGAAATAGCAGTAACTTATAAAGTAATATAGATATCTTAACCAGTGACAATAAACGTGTATATAATTTTGCAGAACCCTTACAAGCATAGTAAACTTGGTGAAGAAGAAGCTCCTGTCAGTGAGGCTGTAAAGTTTGGATGGATCAAAGGAGTTCTGGTAAGATGATTTAATAAATAAGAAGTCATTTGATTCTCGTGTTATCATTGTGTACCTTATTGTCAAACAATATAGATTTTCTCTAAAAATGAATCAAGGAGTATACAGGGAGTAATAATGGCTGGAGACGGCTTGAATGAGTAATAAAGCAAAACTTTAATTTGAGTTTAACATAACAAGTGTACAATGTGTCGACAAGGTTTTGTCATCATCAGGTACTATTATTAGTCTCAAAGTGGGTTCCTCATCATCAAATTTGAATACAGGGAGTATTTGAAATTGAGAAGATGGGAGATTACCTTTATAAAAGGGAATTTTTGGTTTTTTAACTTCCCATGACTTTAAATTATGAGCTCCTTTTAATTATAAATTGTTTGCTCTATTGTTGTGTTGTCCAAAAAAATATTATTTAGAAATAAAGTCAAAAATCTATAAATTGACACTTCTACTGCATTACATAGGTATTTAGATTGGTTTTTATTAAACAAAATAAATATGTATTTTATTTTTAAAAAAGTACATAAACCCTTTATACACTGCTAGTTAAGGGCTTAATGTAATCTGGTTTCTTGTAGTTTAAATCTAAAGAATGCACCTGATAATGAGCGGAAGGAATTGGCTGAATCTTGTTGATTCAATACCAACATCTGATTAACAATCATCAGACTTTCTTGAATTCTTAATTTCTGGTCATCGTCAGCTTCATTGGCTATGATAGCATTTTTATCTTTAACAGTGACAATGTATTTTGAGAGGATGTTGGTAACAATACCATGTTCTTTCTGAGTTTATATCTATGGATCACTAACAAATATTCCATAAAACCAGTAATATCAAATGCTGTCACATATATTAATTACTGTGTGTAAAGTTTCATAAAAAAATATATTCAAAACTTCACAAGTAATTGACAGTGAAGAACACTTGAGTTTTTGTGACTTATTGTAGAACTTCAGTTTCATCATGATGTGTATAAAGTTAACTAATTTTGAGGCTGAATTTTTGTTGCTGTAACATTCTATTGCAGAAACTGTTATATTTTGATCTAATACTCCTTTTTTTTACTTATTAAATTTCCAAAGGATAACAAGGGGGGGGGGGACAATTGACTTATCTAGTCTTCCCTATTTTCTACTATCAACCTATTACATACTATGTATAGGAACCCCTGTCATATATCTAACCCTGTAACCCTAATCTCTAAAGTACTTGTACAGTCTCCTTCACTGTCAAAGCCTCTGCCACACTTGAAGGTAAACTATTCTATAGACTAACCATTGTATTAGAAAACTAACACTACTTCAAATGGAGTCATGTTTCAGTTTTTACATATATTGAATTTGCATATATTCTCTAGTAATATTGCTTTCAGAATGTCTGTGAAAATGTTACCCAGGTTTATAGATTCTATCAACTCAACATACTTTCATAAATAAGGATTAAAACTGAAAACTCTTCTATATCAAGCCTAGTTAATGGTTTATTTAAATGTCTTTTTATAGTTCAGTGGTCTTATTTATAAGCAGGCTACTAGTGGTGTTAACATTGAACTGAAATTGTTTCAGCTGTATGCATGATTAATTGATTAACAATGGTTAGAGAAATGTCCTCACTACAGACACTATGTTGAAAACAAATGTAAAATTTTTCATTCCAAAAACTTTTGAGGAATTTTTGCAGTATTTAAATATTTAACATCAAAATATGAAATTGAGTGAATATCATTTGAAATTACCCTTTTTAAATACTACACTGTATCAATAACACAGCTTTGGAGTAAGTGTATATCATAAACCAACATTTTCAGAGTTATTGTAAATGCTGTTTCTTACAACACTCAGTTAATTTAATATATGTTTTAGTTAATCTTCAGAATGAGAAAATATGTTGAAGTAAGAATTTCTTAATTTATGAACTTAATAACAATTTAATTGATACTAACAATCTTTGAAATACTTATTCCTAAAAGTTTACATTTTGGTGTTTTTAAAAACTGGATGACCATATGGAGGGCAACATTTTCAATTTGTTAAGAAGTTAATATCACTGTTGAAACTGACAATTTCATAATAGTTTCTAGAATCAAGACCGAACAGTAACCATGAATATATGAGTTTGGTGACCATTAGTGTAAAATTGGTATAGAATTAACAAAATCTGACTTATTCATTCCTTAATGTGGTGATCTTGTTCTACCTTTTACAGTATCAATAGTTGCTTACTGGTTATCATTAAGTGTGAGAAGATAAACTAATATGCATGCATATTTGTAATTTTTGTACATTTGGGATATAAATATTAAAATGTGTACATTTGTAAGCATAGTAGATAGTTCTAAATATTGTCAGATTTTAAATTTTAATTTAAATCTCTGTTACAAATAAATTTTTGATGGTTTCTTTTCCTTCTTGTTTTCAGTTGTCTAGAATAAAGAAATGTCTTTTTTTATATGCTGTTTAGATAAGATGTCTTCTGAACATATGGGGGGTAATGCTCTTTTTGCGCCTCTCATGGGTTGTAGGCCAAGCTGGGATTGGTAAGTTAATTATCAAAGTAAGCATAGATCTCATTAGCAGTACTGGTATGTTGATAATAATGTTTTTTGGTAATAGTTTTGGTGATTTTAAAATTTGTTTATCCAGGTTAATAGTGGTCCATGAACAGTTCTAGTAAGTGTGTTATCCAGGATGTAAGTAGTCTACTAAATAGAATTAGTAAGTTTGGTAATAGAAATGTAATACAGTGACACATATTTGTCAAGGTAGTTTTATGAGTACTAATAAAAAATATTTAATTTTCTACACAAATAAGTATAAAAATTTCAGTCAATGTGTGACCTCTTTTGTTTCCCAATAATATGTTTTGTAATTAGTTAATAGTTCAGAATTGTAGAAAGTAATAAATAAATAAATATATATATATACCTTCACTGCCAGGGAAGCTTAGAAAATTATGGATCTGTTATAAAATATTACTCATTGAAACCCTTTCCTGTAACTAGTAAACATTGATGAATTACACACCATCTGGATAATCTAATGAAGATTAAAACTGTGGTATAAAAACAAACCTTTAAAACAATAGCAGATTGGAAAAGCTAAACAAACTGCTTTTATTATTGTAAATATTTGGCCAATTTTTGCACTCTACTAGAGAAATTGAATCTTTACCATATAGATTATAAGTATTAGAATATTGATGTAAATTCTATTTTTTTTTGAAAGATAGCTTGAGTAATCACAATGTTTTATATAAGCACAAGATGCTTCCACAGTGCATGAAAGGAGATTTTCCTTTATTAATTATATGTATTCCTTTGTATCATATTACTCAACTAAGTGTACTCTGGCATTGAATAAACCATATTTTAATTAAATTGATCAGTAGTAAGTTAAGCAAATAAGTAACAATCAAAATTTCATTAGAAATATTATTCAGATGTATTTGAATAAACTCTTGTTTTGCTCTTATTGCATAAATGTCTTTTTCCATACTGATTGCCCCAAAACATCTAGCTCAAAAATGCCTGTACAGATTTCCAAACCATTCATAGAGATTGCATGGTTCTAACTTTCAAATACTTAAAATTAGATACTTTTGTTTACACAAATTTAAGAACTATTCTAAAATAGCAAAGGAAAGCTTGTTCAGATGAAAACTAGTCAATCTATGCATTATAAAACACTAATGCTTTTCTGAATTGTTTATTACATTTTTTGTTATTGTTTAAACTTTAACTAATTATCTATGGGTCTCAAGAATCTGTAACAGAATGGCCAATATATGCCCAAGAACTACAATATAACATTGATTGCATGTATATACCAATTGGCATTTTATACTGCTTTAGACAAAACACTAAGAAAACTAGCTTATTTGTTACTACTTGCCTACCTTTCAAAGTGTTCAGACTAATTCTAAGAAAAAAAATTTTATCGTGACAAAAACTGTCACCTTCAACTTTATCCTTTGTAACTGTAGTGATCATAAGTATGATCTGTATGATATGTTCTGATTGTTAAAGGAAAATATAGAAATTTTCAATATACAAATTTTAAGTTCTCCATTGTACTCCTTAATTTTGTGTAAATTTCCACTTAGTTCTTTTTTGAAAATGTGTCTTCTGTTTAGCAAGTTCCTATATTGATTCAATATTAGCAGGAATGAAATTTTCAAAAAGCAGAGGAACTCAGCTGGGTGAAGTGAACCTGAATTTGAAAAAGAAAAAATCTAAGAATCTCAACTAAGTTCCAGTACTCGGTACCGATGAGTACCAGTAGAATTTCACCCCTGGATATTAGGCATTAATCATACTTTTAAACCATGTGATAACTAAACCTTGCTATCAGTTTTGTTTTATTTCACTATTGGTTTTTTTTTCTATGTATTTTGTTTTTAAATTGTCTCAAAAGATCTGTGTAATGCTATGCTAAAGATATTTTTTGTGTGTGATAGGTATATAACATTATAAGTAGTGAAGTAATGTTTATTTCAGTAGATTTAACTTGCATATATGAACACATAAATTCATAAAGTTTTAAATGGACAGAAAGGAGCTTATTAGCCCATCAAGGATGTCTCTTCCAGCTCCCAACTATAACCACCCCCTTACTACTCATGTATTCATCCAGTCTTTTATTTAACTCAGTTGAATTTTCTGCCTCCTTCTCCCTTGTAGGCAGCTCATTCCAAAAGCCAACCACCTTGATTGAAAAGTAATACTGTTTAAACTGCAGACAACTCATACACTGACAAAATTTGAATTTATGACCTCTTGTCCTATTGTTTTTACTGCTAAACACAAAGTTTGATGCCTCTATATCATCAATACCCTTGATAATTTTAAACACCTCAATCAAATTCCCTCTGACCCTTCTCTTTTCTAGAGAAAACAAGTCTCTCCTCATAAGACAATCTCACCATCCCAGGTATCATCCTAGTGGCTCTTCTCTGAACCTTCTCCAACAATTCATTGTCCATCTTGAGGAAGGGAGCCCAAAACTGTACACAGTGCTGTAAATGAGGCATTACAAGTGATCTATACAGTGAAACAATAATATCCCTTGTCTTGTATTTAATATTTCTATATATTCTACACAAAATCCTATTAGCCCTATTGCTAGCTACAATACACTGTTTGGATGACTTAAGTGATTTTTCAGTCACAACACCAAGATCTTTTTCTTCAACCACAGTATTTAATGTATTCCCATTTAAGTTGTAACAATTTGAATTGTGAAAACCTACATGCATCACCTTACATTTTAGATAGTTAAACATCGTCTGCCACATATTGGCCCAATGCATAAAAATGATCTGAATTTTGCTGTAAGTCTGCAGCATCTTTGATACAGTTAGCCACCCCAAAAATCTTAATGTCATCTGCAAAGTTCAATATTTTGATAGTCATTCCAGAGTCAATATCATTAATATATATATGTCACAAACGGCAGAGGACCCAGCACAGAGCCCTGAGGCACACCACTTTTAACTGTGATCCAGTCAGATCTAACTTCATTTATTACTACTCTTTGCTTCCTGCTCTTCAGTCAGATCTATCTCCATTTATTAGTACTTTCTGCTTCCTACTCTCCAGCCAGTTTTCTATCCAATTTAATAACATTTCCCCCACACCCACAGATTTCATTTTTGTAACAATTCTGTTGTGAAGCACCTTATCAAATACTTGCTGAAAATCAAAGTAAACCAAATCCACAGTATTTCCTTCATCAACGCTTGCAGTAACATCCTCAAAGAATGTCAGAAGATTTGTTAAACAAGATTTTCCCTTAATGAAACAATGCTGGCTCTTTGACACTATATCAAACTGCTTTAAGTGACTTTGCAATGCATCTTTAATCACACTTTCCGAAACCTTTCCAAGTACTGATGTAGGACTAACTGGCCTATAATTTTCAGGACAATGTTTATCATATTCTTTACATATTGGACTAATATTAGCCAACTTCCAATCTTCTAATACTCTTCCACTACTCAATGACCTATAAAAATATTAGCTAGTGGTTCACAAATAAAATCTTTAAGTTCCTTTAAAACTCTAGGTTAAAAGTTGTCCGGTCAAGGGGACTTATAAATTTTTAGGATTCCCAACTTTTCTCTTACAATTTCAGAACTTAAAATGATATCTTTTACATCAATATTTTCCCCATACATTAAGTGCTCTGGTTGAGGCATAATACTTGTATCTTTCTTCATAAAAACTGCAGAGAACTTTTAATTTAATAAGTTTACCATCTCATAATCTTCCAAGATCTGCTCCCCAATATCATTTTTAAGAGGCCCAATTCCCATCCTGACATTCTGCTTACCCATTATATAAGAATTCCTTATTGTTTGATTTAACTCTCTCAGCCAACCTTCTTTCATATACAGTTTTTGCCCTTTTAGATTCCTTTTTAACCAGCTCTCTTGATTTCCTATAGTCCTCCACATCTTTATTATTTCCAGTAGGTTTAAATTTCTTGAATTATTATGTTTATCCCTAATATGATCTCTTAAACCTTTACTGTCTTGTTCCACTCCGTTGCCCCCTTTTTTTCTGCAGGGAATATGTATATTCTGTATGCGTATCAATTTTTCCCTAAATACTTCCAACATCTGTTCAAGATCCCCTCCCAACTCTTTAGTCCAATCTACAGAAGGCAGATCATGTCTCATTCCATTAAAATTGTCCTTTCTGAAATTCAGAATCAGGGTACTATTCTTGCTTAATTCTACATGTAGTAAAATCCCAAATCTAATAGTGCAATGGTTGCTTGTACTTAAATGCTCACCAACCACAACTCTGTATTTCATATTCACATCAGATGCTAATATTAAATCTAATATAGCTTCCTCTCTTGTAGGCTCCATCAACAGTTGGTGTATAAAAGTATCCTGAACATTTCCAAAATTCTACTCCCCCCCCCCTACTGTCAGACTCAAAATTTACCCAATCAGTACCTCTGAAATTAAAAAACTCCCATAATAACCATCTTTTTCAGCTATCATTCTGATCTCATTATAACAAATCCCAATTACAAGACTTCCCTTTATATCCTCTAACACTAACTCAAACTGACTCAACCTCAGTGCTATTTTCTTTGATATGCTCTAACTCAACAGGATGCAATTCATTCCTTACATATAAAGCTACTCATTCTCTTTTTTTCAATACTTTATCTCCCGTAAATAATCTGTAGACTGGTATTTCTCTCATCAAAATTGTTCAAATCCAACCAAGTTCCAGTGATACCTGTAATATCAAAATCCTCAGTTTCCACAACTGCTTTAAACTCATCAATTTTATTTTTAATACTTCTAGCATTACAACAATAACAGTTAATCATATATTTTCAACTACGTTCATGTTCAATGCCTGTTGTACATGTTTTTTTGTCAATTATATTTCCTATTTTACTAATATCATAGCCCTCACCTCTGTCTATCCCCAGTTTAAATCTACCACTACAGCTGAGTTAATAGCCGTAACTAACACGCTAGCCCCTGCCTTGTTTAAGTATAAGCCATCCAATCCAAAAACATTAACTTTCCAGTTAAAATTATCTCACAAATCCACCCAGCCTGTTTGCTCATCCCTACATATTGATCTGAGCCTGGCATTCAATCCTAGTGGCCTACTTAGTATCTCATCCCCATAATTTATTCTTGGCAATATCCTTTACAAAATCAAGCTATGACCACTTTCCTTAAATGCCCTTATCAATATCTGATACTTATCAATATGCTTGTCAGATCCATCTTTTCTTAAATCATTAGCCCCAACATCTACCACAAAAACTGCATTGCTACTAGCACTCTTAACTAGCTCTCTGGTTTTATCAGTTATATCCTGTAACCCTGCTCCTGGATAGCATAAGCTTATTCTTTTGCTTCTATTTACTCCACATACTACTCTATCTATATGCCTAACTAGAATCACTTAAACTATAACTTTCCTATCCTTTACACTATCATTCCTTGTGATATCATTTGTTTCCCTTACCTGCTTCCCCTCATTACTGCAAATAATAAACAGTACAAGAAATATTTTAGATGTATAGATAAAACTGTGCACATCAAGTTTTGTATAACACAAATATAGGATTTTCTAGACTTGTTATGAAATTTTTCAATGCTTTACAGTAATATATTTTTCTCTCTCAGGAAACATTGAAACATAAACAAAAACAAAAAAGGATTGTTTTTGTTTTTATTTCAGGTCTAGCCCTTGTTGTTGTGGGTTTAGCTACAACAGTAACATTACTGACTAGTTTGTCTATGTCAGCAATATGTACTAATGGAGAGGTACGAGGAGGTAGGAGATAAAATTTTTATAAATTGTTGAACTAATATTGATTTACATTTCAGGTCTAGCCCTTGTAGTTGTTCTCTTAGCAACGGTGGTTACTATTTTGACAACTTTGTCTATGTCAGCCATTTGTACAAATGGGGAAGTCCGAGGAGGTAAGTAATCGGTCCAATTATACTAGCCTATCTTCTTGCATGCTGCATAAGGGGATTAATACTAACCTAAGTCAAGGTGTCTCTCTGTTCTATTCTGAAGTGTTTTTCGTTGCATTCACATGTGTAAGTAATAGTTATGAATTAGAGGGAGTGATGAATGAAAGAAATAGCTTTTGTAATGTTGATTGGAATTTATTAAAACGTTCTAATGGTGGCTAATATGTTTTTAAGTGTTAAAATGTACAAACAATTGGGTTGGAACATGTGTATATGTCTGCAATGTATAATAAGAATAAACATTTAGTTAAACATTTGTTATTTCTTAGAACAAAATAATACTGCTAAAAATACATTAATTTTAAAGATTTTGTAAAACAAAGTACCTTTACATATTACATTTAAAAGTATTTAATTTGAAAATACATTTCAAAAGAATCTATTTCTGAAACCCACTACACAAGTAAAAAAACAAAAATTGTGTAGTCTAAAATCAATTCCTTAATTGTTGAGGCAAAAGTAGATACCTATAGTGTATGATTGCAAAGAAATGCATCTCTGACAGGTCAGAAATTATGTGACTAAGTTACAAGTAAAGTGGTCTGTCTGTTTGAGTAACAGCATGGTGTGTAAAAATTAATGGTTGGCAAACTGACTCTGCCGTCGTTTTCTGTGGAGTTTAAATTAACTGCATGTTATATAATTCAAAAGAACTGCATGTCCCTATCAAGCTTCATTTGTAATCAGAATGAAACTGATGTGTAAAGAAATGTTTACAGGCTAACCAGTATTTTTACACACACACACACACACACACACACACAATTATTGCTTAAATTGAATAAAAAAATGTTTGTGTCTCTAGTATTCAGTATTATTTCTAGTATATATATATATATATATATATATATAATTTTAATTT
>NW_013667726.1:65674-79160 GCF_000517525.1 Limulus polyphemus
ACACACTAATTATTGTATTAATTAGTAAATTAAAAAATTAAGTTTTAGTTGTTCTCTAGTATTCTAGTATTATTTACTTAGTATATATATATATATATATATATATACAAATTTTATTTTTAATGGTTTTTTGATACTGAAAGTCACTATACAAACAAAAATTTATCTAGTTTCTTTTTGAATATAGTAACTGAATCAAAACTGTCACTTTTAGAATTTATTTGTGCTACTTTTTATACCAAAAATGTTTTAATTTTGAACTTGAAACCTGTTTCAATTTAGAATATGTTTACTGAACTTGTTTGTTTCTACAAAAACAGACATTTTATTTTTTAACAAATTTTGCAAACAGTAATGTTACTAAAGTATACACAATTTGAAAAGTACATACTAAGCATGAAAAATACTTTCACCAAATGTCGTTAGTAAACAATGATTTTACTGGATGTATTCAGTTTAAACAATGCTTTCAATAGATGAATATGGAGTACTGATAATGTTAACTTTCTAGTCACTTAAGAGTATGTGCATTGCTGTCATTGTACACCATTTGCAGTGTATGAACAGTTGTTTCGTTAAAGTTACACGTTAATTCATCATGAAAGAGTTGACAAAGAATAAAGATTTTGTTCTTAATGTTCATACTGTGTTCTAATTCCTACACAAAATTAGATAATCATGTTTCCTACTAAATCAGAAACAAACCTCTTTGAAACTAAGGAATATATAAGAATTACGTAAAATAATATGCACAGAAATTTTATCACATATTATTTGAAGGTATTTTTCTTGGTGCAAGCTTTCAACTTCCGCTCTGGAGTATTCTTCATACACCATTTAGTTAACCTAGGCTTAACTAGAGTATTATAAATCTAGAGGAAATTCAAAAATTGACGAATGGTGTCATATCTATATGATTACATTAAAATCATTAATTTTTCTAGAAATTTAATATAATTTAAATAATATCACAGAAAATGTTTAGAAAGGTAGAGTCTACTGAAATTAGTTTAAGATGTCATTATTGTTTTGTATTTTTATCATTCACTAAATGTAAGTGTGAATTATTTACTGAGCAGTTCATTATTTAGAATGAAGGAAGTAAGGGCAGTGTTTTGTGGATGGCTACTATCTTGATGCTGTAGTGGCAATAACCTCTATAATTATTATTCTCTTCATGTTAGAATCCCAGCCCATAGTTTTTATTTTCTTAAAGTTGAGGATATAGTTATTTTCTCTAGCACGTCTGGCTGTCACTGATGTTTTTTGTATTGTAATTTCTGATATATCTTTGGTGCTCAGATATTCAGGTATAAAAAGGTTTCTTGACTTCTCCAATATACTGCTTTGAACATTCATATTTAATGTCATAATCCACATTTTTTGGATGACGTGGAGGTTCTGACCTGGTTAAGAATGTTTTTAAGAATAAGGGGAGATTTGGAAACAGTATTGATGTTATATTTTCTAAACAGACATCTTAGTATTTTTTCAGTGTTTAGTACATATGATAAGATAATAATTTTATCCTTATCTGTATATAGAAGATGAGGAAATGTTGTTGAGAACAGATTTTAGTCCATGAGCAATTTATTAGGATAATTATTCTGCATAAGTGTTTCATGAAGAAACTACTTCTGTTGCTAATTCTGTTTTGAAGAGATATTGATGGGTCTATTGTTTAAGATTTTTAATGCATTTTTTTTTTTTTGCTTGAGTTTGGTGGTATGACCTAATTTACATATTTGATAGTGTCAATGATAAAAATAATGAAATATAATTACATTTACTCGAGAGAAAGCTCATCTAAAGTTGCATTTCCTCATGAGTTGTTTTTTTATTTATTTAATCCACGCAATATGTTCACTTTCCTTGGTCATAACTAAAGAAATATGGATGGACCGTGTATTCCCAAGTGGGAAAGCCAACTAAAAAGATGAAATTCCTCAAGCAAAGTGAAATTTCTTGGGAGTCCAGGAATATAATATTTTGATCCCTGAATGTTTATATTCTTTCTTGAGACTGATGTTGTGAATTCTGTTTGAGATTCCTTTTTGGTCACTTGCACATCCAGGAATGGTAGAGTTGTTGATTTCAAGCATGGTCTAGGTTGTTGAAATAATGAAAAAAATCGTGAAGACTGTCTAGATGAAAGGACTATAAAATGAAAACATTATCCAATGTGTTCCAAATCAATCATTTTTTTTTTTTTTAAAGCTGTTGATATAGCCATTTCTTCACGTTATTGAACATAGATTTTTTTTTACAACAATGGGTAAAAGGAGTGGTCCTAGTGGAGTGCCATCTGACAATCCTTAATATTTATTCTTCTGTTGGATATAGTTGGATTTCAGACAAATATTCTGGAGTTTGAAATGTTCCCACAGATACAATGGTGTTAAGTTGGAAATAGTTGTTGTTGGTTAACTATAAAGCACTGACACTGCTGCTTTTTTAAACAGAAATTTGTATGAAAAGCGAAATGTACCATATTAATGTTATTAGAAGAAGTTACGGCAGAATTATATAGTTTATATATATATATATATATATATTAGTAAGACATAGAAAAACGATTTTGTTTCTAAAGCATAAACTTTATAAGAAATGAGTAAATTTGTTTGCAAACTAAAACAGACAAATGTTTCTGTAAGTAGAGTAGATGAATGAGTTTGCTACCAAAGCAGACAAACATTTTTGAAAGTAGAGAGTAGATAAATGCATTTGCAGAGATAAACTTTTTGTAACTAATGAGTATATATAGGTTTGTCAGTAAAACTTAGACAAATCCTTTTATTGCAGTACATACAAATGTTTTAACTAACACACCTGCAAATTTCATTGATACTAAAGTGTACCCATATTATCTTTTTTACTAAGTGCATTGTTAACAAATGATTTAACTAACACACAGGCAAAATTTATTGATATTAAAATGTGCCCAAATTATCTTTTTGTTTAGGAAATACATTGTTAACAAATGATAATAAAATGTGTTATTGCAGTGTTTGTGTAGTTTAAAGATGTCATCACTACAGTGCTTTGAATTAAATGATATTCATTTGAGACAAAATATTTTTTTATTATTATTCTTCATCAGAGTTCACTATAATGTGAAGTTAAACTATTAAGAAGGAAAATGCAAATGTTAACTGATGGTGTATTGGATGTGTGATGCTTCAAACTTTATAATAGTGATATTTCATTATCCCTTTTACGTTCAGATGCAACCAATTCATTCAAAATACATGTGTAGCGTAAGAATAACAAATAGTGCCAGTTCTTGGCAAAAAATTTACACTGAGGGAAAAGTTTTTGCAAAATTAATTTTGAAAGTAATTCTTAATGTAAAATAATTGTAGAAGTGTTTGTAAAATTTTCCAAACTTATAAATAATGAAATTGTAATTGGATTTAAACAGTTGCAGACATTAATTGTTAAAAAATGTTAAAACTGAGAAAGAATTTTTTTTGTTCTTGGGAAATTATTTTGTTCTTAAAGATTTTTGGAGAAATATTTTAGTGGAAATTTAATCGATTAATGTATTAAGAAAGATTACTGACATGAAATATTAGTTGATTTGGTGAACTGATACAAAAACATAGAAAATGTTAATCATCTTACTTTTGTCTAAAATCTTTGCATGGTTAATTTCATAATTGTAGATAGATAATATTGTTATTAAAATCAAGAGAAGTGGACTTGGCTTGTTAGGCTTCTTAATTATAGTAAAAAGAAATTACCAAAAAATGTTTATAGGCATTAGTAAGCAAGTTATTTCATTAAAATAAAAAAAAATTGATTCAGAAGCCTAAAGTGTAACGTTTGAATAGGAAATTATACGATTTTAATACATGAGAACCTTGTAGCTCAGTGAATGTACGTATTGTCTTGGGTAAATGTTAAAATCATTGGTCCTAGCAAGTGTTAACAGTTGGTGTTATTGCTATAGCAGTTATTAGTAGGTGACATTATAATATCTGTGATACCACTTAAAACCTGCTTTGTGCTGTCATCTTTGTTCTATTTAATTATCCATTTCTTTGAGTGGCATAAATAGTAAATGGTAAAATAGCCACACATGTATGATGCATCTGTAGGTATTGTAATGTAGGCATGTATTGTCTGGCAAACCTATAAAAACATTTTGTTATTAGTTACAATAAGTTCTGTAAAAGTTTAACCAAAAATCTTATGTTCTGATGGTAACTAAGAAGACACATTAAAAGTTATGGTAACTCTACCAGGTTTTAAGTATGTGATAATCCTCTCAAACTGAAGTTTATTAAGTTTATTTGAAGTAATAAGCTTTGTAATAATAATACTATTACTGATATACTGTATATCTGCAGATTTTTGTTATTAATTTTCAAACCATGAATATATTTTACTTGTTATTGAAGGTTGGATAAGTTTTATAACTGAGTTTAGTGATTTGTTTCTCTACAGTTGCTAATGAAAAAGAAATATGCTATTGAGAATAATTTAAGAAATACTGATTGCATTCTTGGCATTTAATTTGAATTATATAAAGATCATATGCAATAGTGTTGTACCTTAAGATGTAGTTAATCCTAAATTTTCTTTCAATTAAAATAATTTTTGTAATTTTATACTACAGTAGTTTGTTAGTGTTTAAAACAGTTATTTCAAATCTACAAAATCTTTTTCTTCAAATTTTTCTTCATCAGTGTTCATTTAGACTAACTTGGAGTAGGAAATATTTGAGTATGAATTTAAAATATGTAATAGAACATATGACCACATTTTTATTTTTGTAAAATTGATTCAATTCTACTAATTATTACATAAACAGATTCGACTTATTTGTTTTTGCTGTGTTTTAACAGTATTGCCCTTGCCCTATAACACTTTTTAATAGGTGGAACCTATTATATGATATCAAGAAGTCTAGGGCCAGAATTTGGAGGAGCTATCGGATTGATCTTCTCTCTAGCAAATGCTATAGCAGTGGCTATGTATGTAGTTGGATTTGGTGAAACCGTGAGAGATGTTTTACAAGTAAGTCTAAAATCATTGTATTTTACTTACTTATAATCTCAAGGCATAATAATGTCACAATAATTGACTTGTTAAGTAAAAAGAACTAACTGTATAGCCACTGTAATTAGTACCCACAAGCCTTTTTTTTTATTTAGTCTTTACTATTACTCTTTAAACAGATTATTCATGGATAACTTGTTGTAATTTTGTAACAGTATTGTTTTATAACACTATTTTTTAAGATGGAACCCATTATATGATACCAAATTACTTATGCTGGTTGATTTTTTTTTATTTGCTTTTTGTTTAATATTTATATCATTAAGAATTAACTTCTTTTTGCTGGTTAGAATAAGGGATGGATGAAGAATGGTGCAGGTGCTTAATTATATGAAATAAATATTAAATGAACAAGAATGTCAGAAAGATAACTCATAACTTATCCTTATGTAATGAACAAAGATTATGACTGATTATAGTACATTTAAAAAAATGTATGAAGTTATTGATTACATTTATATGAAAAATCCTTAAATATTTCTAAATATTCTCAAAATGAGAGGAAGTATAACTTTCTGTTGTGCAGATTGAGCTTAGTGTTAAAGATGTATGTGTGTGTGTGCATAGATACACTAGATTTGTTTTTATAATGTTTGATTCAATTCTTTATTTTAGTAGTAGAAATACGTTTGGCTAACACACCCTTGCATGGTTGTCTTTTTATTCAGAATATTTTGAAATCAAGTTTTGTGAAAAAATTAAAAAAGAGTACTGGTAATAAACATGATCAGAAATATAAAGCTGTTATAAAATCACAATTATATAATAAGAAATGCACCCCTGAAAAAAGAGAAAATTGATGAGTTAGGAAAACTATGTAACTCAAATAATTGTATATATGTCATTTTATCTACAGCTTCAAAATCTCTACATCGTGGATGCTGGAATGAATGATGTACGAATTATTGGAATATGTACTGTTATTGTGTTGCTTGGAATTACCCTGGTTGGGACAGAATGGGAAACTAAAGTAAGACATTCAAATTTCACATTGTTAAAGTGGAAGTAATGGTTGTAGATCATACATTAAGTTTGAAATAGAGAATATTAAAATTTTAAAGATTTTTGTAAATTAACTTATGGGTTAGTATTTCCAGATAATAAGTACTTGATGTCACCTTGTTTTACTTTTATATATAACCTGAGTTGAGAATTTAATATTGACATTGTTTTTTTTATATAAAAATATATTTTTGTTGTTGTTTAGACTATTTAGAAAGTTTAAGGGGTTATTTTCAGTTTAGGATTCAGCCATCCATTCGATATATCAGTCACTTTCAACTGAAAACCTGAAAACACCTTATTTCTTTTATATTTTCATAAGACTTCAATCACAACCTCTTTCCTATTGATATTACAGAACCATTCTGTTTTCCTATTTGGTAAAAAGAAATAGAATCATGATAAGTAGACCAATACTGACACATACGGTATCTTCCGTTGTTGAATAACCAACCTTCATACATATATAATCTGCCTTACCTATTTATTCTCTAACACCTAAGGTCCTTGCTTGCAACTAACTGCATCAAGAGCTTTGTTAATGGGATTGTAATATTCTTGGAAGGTGGCTGCTCTGAGGACCATAGAATACTTTAATATTAAAGTGTAAAGTGGTAGGTCAGTTTATATCAAAAATCTACAGCTCCTATTTTTCTGACTTTTTTTTTTGTGTGTGTGTGTGTGTGTGTGTGTGTGTGTGTGTGTGTGGCCATTTTAAGAATATTGTTTTAGTTTTTCTGTAGTTCCATTGATTATGAAGAGAAAATTAAAAATTTTGAAGTTGAAACAATAGAAATTTTTAATTTCATTAATCTTTGTTTGTATTCCTATTGATAAAATTGGAAAGTGTTTAATTAGCGGTTTTGAATTTTTTGTTGTTGTTGTTGAAGTTCTGGTAAATCAATACATTGTGTCAGTAAACAGATGTTTATGATATTGTTATTTATAAAAAAATTATCATACTTTCACAGTAAGTATGATCCTAGAAGTTGTACATCTGTTTTACAACACATTTGTATAAATTGGCCAACATGTTTTTTGGGAAATACAAAAAATATCTATGTGTGGCAACTTCAGCCCACAACTTGGAGGTTTATATTTGCACGCAAGTTTTGCTTGTGTGTGTGTGTGCATGTGATGATATTCTTTTACTGAATTATCAAGTTTTTTTTGTTTTTTTAACTGCCAAACAAACCTTTTCATCAGAACTCACTCTTGGAGAAAATCTTTCACTACAAACAAAGCACATTGACCCAATTTAGATATAAGTGTTCAAGTTAAAATATTTCAATATAATGGGCATCTTAATTTTTATGTTATAAATTTTTCCATTTTGGAGCCCAAATATTCTAAATAATTTAAGCAACAATGTTTATTACTTACTGCTTATTGGATATACTAGGGTTCATTCAACAATAACGAGATTTTGTGTACAGAACCCATAAACCTACACAAATAAGATGAACATTTTGTACATTTGATTTATTTGGTAAGTTCTACAGTCTTCTTTGTAATGTGTATAGGGTTAATAACTTCACAAAATATTGCAATATTTTCAAAACTGTAAGGTCTATACCTTAATTCCTTTATTTACTAATTGTTTAAGGTAACAATAAACAACTTTAGTTTGGTGACCACCAAACTTAGTTTAAACTCTCAAAATAGTTAAAGCCCCCCTGCCCAAATTGGCTCGGCAGTAAGTCTTAGGGCTTCTCATGATAAAAATCTGATACCTATGTTGTTCATCACATACGATAGCCCAGTGTGCTGCTTTTTGCTTAACAGCAAAAAAATAAGATAATTAAAGCACTATGTCATTAGTTTAATTACATTAGTTTCTATTAAGTACTTTATTATGTTTGCCATTCTTAATATTTATTTGTTTTAGTATTATTACTGTGATTTTTCTTCTATTTTGTTAATGTTTGTGCAATTTGGTCACTTTTTACTTATTGCTCTGTAAGATAGCCATGTGTGTGTATGGGATAGTGAAGGCAGATTAATATACTTAATATTTCTTTTTATTACCATTAACTATTTATTTAACTTTTTTTTCTTATTTTACGTTTATAAGCATTATTTTTTTGCTGTATTGTTTGTACCGTCTTGCTACCCTATTCAATATTTAAACAGTAGCTTATTTCAGTCATATGTCTCTGATGCTATGCTATTCTAAAGCTACACTTGTTGCTGTTTAGTGAGTTTTAATTGGTTGTTAGATGTTTTTATGGTTGTTTATTTGTAAAGTTTTGCTAAAACTGGTGTCACATTTTCCAAGGAACAAATATGTAATTGTGCATATAAAGCAAACAACTTGTTTATAAAAGACTATCTAAGAGGAGTAGAAAAATGATTGGATGCACTACAGCAGTTTTTAGCCATATTGCCAAGAAAAATTACTTTTGAATATACCAAGATAATGATCTCGCAGCAAGGTTTTTATGTAACATTGTAAGTAGTAAAAGGTATAGGTAATAATTTGATGGGAAGACTTATTGCAAAACTGAGATATTTGTTTTTCTTAATGATTGATTTACATTTTCTAGTACATATCTTTTAAATGATTAGATTTTAGAATGGAATCTGAGAATTTATTATTGTGCTGAATATAGTGAGTGGTTAATTTTATAGTACAAACTACACTACATGGCACTTATTTTAAATGTTCTTATTTGATTTTAATTAAAATTCAAGTTCTTCAAACAATTAATTTAAGAAAAATATTGAAATAAGCTATAGAGAGAATGATCAATGCCTGTTATTTTGTTGCTAAACTTTAAATTTTATTTTCAGGCCCAGATTGTACTGCTCTTTATTCTTCTAGTAGCTATGTTTGACTTTGTTATTGGTTCCTTTATCCCACCATCTGTATCTCAACAGGCCCGTGGATTCATAGGCTGGAATGGTGATTATAAAAGCCATTTTTTTGTTTTAAACATTTGTATTGGATTAAGTTGATAATTTTATACAGTTTGTATATAATTAGACATAGGACTCTTTATAACTTAATCCTATTATTGCAGAACTATATTTAAAAGTAAAATTTAATTAAATTTCAATTAAGATATGTGTTGGAACAACATTATTTTTCATTTTTGTATTGAATATTACATGTGTCAAAAAATTGTAATAACCCTCAAGAAATGAAGATGTAAATGTTCAAAAATTGTAATATATTTCAATTTATAAAGAAGTTGTTAGTTGGCTTATCCTTATTACCTCATATAAAAAACATGTTATGCATTCTCTAAATTAGAAGTCTTTTTGTTTAAAATTGGTTTTTCTTATATAATTGTTTTTTTGTGCTGAAAACACTTGATGTAATTGTAACTGGTCTCCTGTATTCATGATATTAATAATATGAATGATCAAAGATATTATTTTGTATAGTGAATTGTGAGAAATGTATTATAATCTTGCAACTTAACATGTTTGATGAATATTAATTGTGATTTGTGTAGCTGCTGTATTTTCAGTGGTACGTGACAGTCTTTGAAGGTCATGAGTTTTGCTTAACACCTGCTTGATTAATTATAGTCTATTGTATTTCATTTGAAAATGCCCCCCAGTGACAGAGTGGTATGTCTTACATTGCTAGAATCTGGGTTTTGATACATGTGTTAGGCGGAGCACAGATAGCCCACTGTGTGTAGCTTTTTGCTTAATTACAAACAAATCATTTGAAAATAACTGTTTGATTCTGCCATCTACAACTCAGTTTTGAAACTGTAGTATTTTAAAACATAGAAATTGTTGTGAACAACAATATTCCACAAGTATAAGCTTAAAACAGCTTAATGTTGAAGAAAGAAATTGCAAAAGCGGTGTAACATTTAGACTGTTTTTATTTTACTTACATTTAATTCCTTATTTCTTTTCAAATGTTTATTTCAAAAAGTGCATTGACTGGCCAAAATTAGAGAATTCCATCTATAGATGGTAGCTATTCCATAGAACCAATATGTAAACTAAGTTGGGTCTCATGATGCTGCATAAGATCAATCAAATGTATATAAATGGTTGCTGTAGCAATGAACATATGAACAAGTATAAAGCTCTTACTGATTCCATAAGGAGCATGACAGTGAAAGTTCATGAAGTGGCGAAGCAGACAAAGGTCCCCCGGTTCTACTTGGAATAAAAAATCTAGGCAAAGCATCCACAAGAAAATGGAACTTTTGGCATAAAAGGAGCACCGCTTACAGGGATTGCTGATGAATAAGGTGCACTGTTTGAAACCATAGGGATGGAACAATCATACAAGTTATGGAAATATTCAAGAAAATAATGTGCACAGTATTAGATTTGTACTTGTTTGCAAGCCACTAATCTTGGACAAGAAGTGAGTGAAATGGTACTCTGATCAGCAAAATTAGACTCTAGACCACTGGAAGTAAGTTGTGTTCCAGTGAGCCTGTTTCACAACACTGTTTCAAACAGATAGCAGAGCTCAGATATGGTGAAAACTTCATGAATTGTTGGACTTTTAATGGATCATGTAAACAGTTCAGTCCACTGAAGGTGGTGTGATAGTCTGGGAAATGTCCAACTTGCATAGTTTAGGACCTTTCATCCCCCTTTTAGGGTCATGTGAGATCCAATTGAGCATATTAGGGAAGTGTGTAGACAGTTGCATCAGAGGCCATTCACTTCTTTCATTCTACTTGATACAGGTATACGCTATATTCCTGACAGAATCTAAGTGGTGCCATATATTTCCAGATGTTTTTAACATCGTGTAGAAGGATGCCAAATCATTCTGCTGCTGTTATTGAAACCAGAGAATGTTGAAATAGCCTCCACATTTATTATGCATTAAGTTGTATAATCTTTTTCATATCAAGTTGTATAAAAGCCATTTTATCTGATTATTACAGTATGTATAAAACTTCAGTTAAATGACCATCATTTTGTATTCTACAGTAAAGCATTTCCTAATTTTGAACCATAATTATTTTGGCTGAAAGTGACTTCACCTAGACCTTCTTTTACAGCTAGACTCTAGACCACTGGAAGTAAGTTGTGTTCCAGTGAGCCTGTTTCACAACACTGTTTCAAACAGATAGCAGAGCTCAGATATGGTGAAAACTTCATGAATTGTTGGACTTTTAATGGATCATGTAAACAGTTCAGTCCACTGAAGGTGGTGTGATAGTCTGGGAAATGTCCAACTTGCATAGTTTAGGACCTTTCATCCCCCTTTTAGGGTCATGTGAGATCCAATTGAGCATATTAGGGAAGTGTGTAGACAGTTGCATCAGAGGCCATTCACTTCTTTCATTCTACTTGATACAGGTATACGCTATATTCCTGACAGAATCTAAGTGGTGCCATATATTTCCAGATGTTTTAACAGTTATTGAAACCAGAGAATGTTGAAATAGCCTCCACATTTATTATGCATTAAGTTGTATAATCTTTTTCATATCAAGTTGTATAAAAGCCATTTTATCTGATTATTACAGTATGTATAAAACTTCAGTTAAATGACCATCATTTTGTATTCTACAGTAAAGCATTTCCTAATTTTGAACCATAATTATTTTGGCTGAAAGTGACTTCACCTAGACCTTCTTTTACAGCTTTAAAATTTTGTTCTTATTCTCTTTTTTTGAACATTTGACTTCATTTATTTCAAAAATAATGAAGTCTTTTTCAGTAACACTTCAGTGACTGTTTGTTTGCCACAGAAAATAACATTCCATCTTCAATGGTTTGTGATGTATACAACTGTTAGTTTTTGCTATTTTCCCCACGTATATGTATTTATGTTTTTCAGCCATTTGTATCTATAATCATATCATCTCCCTATAAACTGTTCACTTTGTTATAATTCTAGGGAAACTTGCACGGGAAAATTTTGTCCCAGATTTTCGAGGTGAAACATTTTTTTCTGTATTTTCCATTTTCTTTCCTGCTGCCACAGGAATTCTTGCTGGAGCTAACATATCAGGAGACTTAAAAGTAAGTGGCTTTATTTTTATAAATAAATATTTAACATTTAGAAAGTGTCACTTTCAGTACATTTGCACTTAATGATGTATTTGCTAGTCTATTAGTGTTGTCCTGAAAATATTCATAAGAGATATTAAACATGTGTTTGCCCCTGAAGAAGAAGGTCCACCTTTGAAAGCACTGGAGTTACAGGGTTTTCATTCATTTCTAAACATATGGTTTGTCAGACATTACCTTGTTTTACAGATAATTTGAATTTTTTTTAATATTATAAATATTATAAGCCCAAATACTTTAGTAGTTGCTTTTTATAATTGCTCAGATGAAAGGAAGTTCATGTGTATTATTCTGGTCTTGGCATGGCCTGTTGGTTAGGGTGCTTGACTCATAATCTCTGGGTCGCAGGTTTGAATCCCTGTCACACCAAACATGCTCGCCCTTTCACCCGTGGGGGCATTATAATGTAATGCTCATTCCCACTATTCATTGGTAAAAGAGTAGCCCAAGAGTTGGCGGTGGGTGGTGATGACTAGCTGCCTTCCCTCTAGTCTCACACTGATAAATTAGAGATGGCTAGCACAGATAGCCCTTGTGTAGCTTTGCACGAAATTCAAACCAAACTATGTGTATTATTCAATATTATTTGTTTTTAATGATCCTATAATTTGTATGTAAACAATGTGAGGAAATTTATAATAAACTTAGTAAAAACTCCAGATACTGTTTTATCATATTTTGATGTGCTTGTTCTAGTCTTTATCAGTAACTGTAGTTTCAGAAACAAAGAACATGATTACGAGATAATCTTTGTTTATTTTTGACATCCTGTAAGCATGAATTAAACTTATAATTGCATTTAAAACTTTCAGTCAATATTTTGTAAAAGGTACTTTTATTGTTCTGTATAGTAGTTCATGGTATATGATCATAGATCCTATGAATGTCATAAACAATTCCTTAAAATTTACAAAAGAGAATGTCTTTCTTCTTTTGTATTTACAAATTTCAGTTATTTCTTTTGCTATTATTTCTGCCATCATTTTGGTCTATAAAGAAATGACATTTTTGGAGATGTCATCCACAATAACCTTTATTTAAGCAAAAATGGACCACATCACTCATTTCAAGAACTAAAATTTGGTATAGTTTTTTTAAGACAACTATTATTTTCATTATTGACAAACAATGAAAAAAAAGAGTGACTAATAAAACAGAAAGGTCACCAAAAATTGTTTACTAATCAAGGTCAAAAACAAATCAGTACACAAATATGAAGAAAAAAAGTCCTGAACTTTTCTATACAGATAAACACACGTGCACACACACACACACACACACACACACACACACACACACACACACACACACACACACACACTACATAAGATAGTATTACGTTACTTATTATTTAGTAAGTAGTAAGTAAATAAACTAATAATTTAACTTTAACTTTAAACGTTTAAAA
>NW_013667726.1:79181-85213 GCF_000517525.1 Limulus polyphemus
ATACTAAGTACGAAAACAAAAACTAACAGTAACTACAAACTAATAGTAAGAAAAAAGTAAACGTAACGTAACTTTACTTACTTACTAGATAACAACACTAGACACACACACACACACACACACACACACACACACACACACACACACACACACACACACATACATAAGATGAATTGTCTTACATTTTGAAATGTGAATAAAGTAACATAAATTCTTATTAAAACTTAGGATTTCACTGTTACTGAATAGATCACAAAAAATTAATATTCAGTAGCTTAAGATAGTTGAAATTCTAGATACCCACAACAGCAAATTTGTGATTACATAAAATATTTTCTATGTAAGAAATTACCACAATGGCTATAATTATAAGAAACGTTAACATCTATAACTTAGACATATTAATAATGTCTGAGATAAATTACATTATGTTCTTCTTTCACCAATCATCACTTTCTTTATAAACATAGTTTTCATTTAATTTTTTCTTTTTTTTCAGAGTAACTCTCTGGCCTTTGTATTGCTTTACTTTTTTGTTCTCATTTTACCACCTGCTGTTAAAAAGCATGTTAGTTGGTTCCAAAACTTTCAGTGTTGCCTGTGGGAATCCTGTTCAGTTTTCTTCCTAGTTTAAAACTATGGTTTTGTTATGCTGAACAGTATACATGTACCTCTTTAGTTGAATCAGTACTGTATAAAGCTGAGTATTATGGTTTTAAGTGGGAGCACTGTGTAGAAAACTTTCAATGAAAATAATTGAACTTACTGTCTACCTTCAAGTGTTTGAATTTTGAAAAAATATTGGTCATGAATAAATTAGGAAGTCTGATGTTTTAGGTATTTAATGTCACTAGAGATAGATCAAAAGTTCTCCATTAAATAAATAACATTTGTAAATATGTATATCAGAAAAAAGTTATTAATTTTCCAGTGCATTTAATTTGTTTTTATGGTATAAATTGATGCATAAACCTTTACTTTATATTAATACATTTATTTTTATTTAATAATGCTCAGTTTTTAACTTTGTCCTTGTGATACAACAAAATATTCCTTGCACTTTAAGCCATGTGTGTTATAAGAATGAAATTCAATCCCTTATGGTGAGTGGTAGGGTGATACTGACTAGTTACCCTCCTGGGTAATAGCTTAAAATTATAAATGGTAGCAGATAGCCTTAGTAGCTTTGCCATAAATACAAATACAAAAATTTTAACTCTGTATTTTATCAGTTTTTGTTTAACTTCTTTCTACATCAGTGAAAAGAAAATTTGAAATTACCATGATAATAGTTTAGAATCAGCAAGTTAGTTCTTAAGTACTTCATTAGGTAAAAAGAGCTGTTTTGTTTTCTTAATATTCTGAATGCAGAAATAATGTTCAGTATGAGAATACTTACAGTTGTATGTTAATTGAAAGACCATAACATATGACAGAATTGGACCCAAAAATACCATAAAAGATTTAAGATAGTTTTTGTTGTAGCAGTGCCATGATGTTGATAGGAAAGAAAAAATTATTTTGAATGTATGAAAAATTAATTTTCCAACTCAAGATTAAAAAAAAAAATTCAAGTTGGTTTCTACTATGGTAAATACATGAAGTTTTTTGTAAAAGCAAAGGTTTTTGTTACATAAATATAAAGAAAGTAAACTTTATGCCAAAGACAAAGACTACACATACAAAATTTCAAGTTAATGTACATTTCAAAATACCAAGACTTGCAATTATGTTTTTAGTTGGCAAGTCAAATTATGATGTCCAATCATTAGTGGGAATTGAACTTATAAACATTAGTCAGTTAAGCTACTTTGACAGCTGTATTCCAAATAGATAGCTGGTCAGTTATTTATTCACATTCCATCTCATGTGATTTTTTTTTTTTTTATACAGCAAAATTCTTAGTCTGAATATAAAAATAATAATTTAAGGCTATAAAAGCTTTGAATAGCAGACTTCTCTTTTTTTTTTAATCTGAGAGCCTAAAAATAAAATTCACTTAATTAATTAAGACTTTTATTTTTATTGCACAGTTTCAGAGAAAAAAAGGTTTTAAATTGACACACACACTGGAATCATGAAATAAAGTTGCAAATCCATTTGGTGGGTGTACTCCCTACTACAATGTACAGGCATTGAAAGTTTTTGTTTCTGATGTGCAAGTTAAGTTTACTTTTAAATTTGAAATACTTCTCATAAAATGCACACACAAACACACACTTGATTGTGTGAGGGCCCAATCTAGATTTTTCTTTCCAATATAAAACATGATTTTTCAATCTTTTTCTTAAGTGTTAGTATGCAAGAATCGAGTTCCTCAGTAGGACAGCAGTAAGTGTACATTTACAATGCTAAAATACAGGGTTCAGTTCCCTCTGATGGACAGAACACTGATAGCCTATTGTGTAGTTTTACTTTAAAACAAACATAAGTATAAGATTTGAAGCAAGCTTCTAGGGTGAATTTCATTCCAATAGAGACTGGCTTTCATTTATTGCTCACATATTAACGAAAAAGAAAAATACCTATTGTATAAAATGGAATTTTTAATGACATTTGCACCTTTCATCACTAAAGACATGAATTTCATTAATACAAAGTTAATTTAACTTTTTTTGTGTCACTGCATGTAGATTAAAGTATTTTTGCATGATGGGATTAATTGAGCTTTTGGCAAATCTTTGAATGTGCTAATATTTTATTACTACATGATGACAGTATTAGTGATACACACAAGTGCTTAATATGTCAATCAGTGATTATAAGCAAGTTTGTTAGAGACATGTACTGAGTCTGTTAGATGTTAAAATATGTTTCCATCCTTTCCTATGTTATAAAATATATGTTATCATTAAGGGCAGTTATGCTAGTTGTTTATGGCAATGTGTCCAGAATAAGTCAAGTGCCAATGGTTTCAGATAGTGAATGGCCTATAAAATTTGTCAGTAAACAAGAAATCTTTTTTTTACCATATTAACAGTTAATTACAAATATGTGTACATAATTCTACCATATCAGTATATGTATTGTAAGAATATATTTAAATTTCAATGGTTAAACTACTAAAGACTGTTTTATGGGATCCTTGTCATTATGTAATAAAACATACATTCATAATGTTTTCTGAACAAAATGTTTTGCATGTTTTTAAAAAATTCAGACACCAGCTTATTATGTAGAAGTGAAATATTTATTTAGCACACAAGTGAGCCCATTTGTTTTATTACTGGTTTGAAGGAATAATGGCACCCAAGTAAACTACCTCTTATATCAGGAGGTTGAAAGGTTTGTCTGCTGAGAATGTTAATGTGGGAGCAAGTACAGAAGAGAAAAAAACAGATAAGTTTTACAAACATTACCAAGTACTTTGTATTTTACACACTACGTTTGTATTACATGCCTTACAGGTCAAAAATGACAAAGTTAAAGTGAAAGGAAACAAAATGAAGTTGAAACAAAAATTATAGTAATGCACAGTTGGCACAAAATAAATATTTTATACTCAAACACAGCACTTTACCAAAGGTTTTGATCATTTCAAAGCAGTAGATAGTCTCCATAAAAGCATCTAATTACTTTCACAGTCCACATTCTCTGTAGCTGACAAGATGTAAATTAATCACTAGAACTTGGAAGTATCTCTGCTCCATGTGACAGTTGTAAATCAACATAAGGTAGAACATAATACAACTATCCTGTGAAAAAGTAGATGACTTCTGTGATTGGACAGCTCAGGCTATATTGAGGATATGATCGTTACTAGTTTTACTGTGTTATGAAATTATTACCTAGAAAATTTTAAAGTTTGTTAGATATGAAATATGTTATGACCGTGCAAGATACGTAGTATTTCTATACACCACTTTTAGAGAAAGTACTTTTATTTACATTTAAATGTAGTTGATCCTAAAGTTGTCTTTAAAAAAACAAAACCATTGCAGCACTCTTTAAGTTCATGAAATATCCTTGAATTGGAGTCTTGCTCAGGTGTACAAACCTAAAGTACACACACACACACATTTGGCAATTTATGTAACATCTTACAGTTGCTTCAGTTGACACGGTATATATATGTCATACCAGATTTGGCATCCAATAATTTTGGCTTTCTGTAAGTATTTTTTACATTTTCATACAATAAGTAAAGTGTGGTTTCTTGTAAATGATGTCAGAACTACAGATGCAATTACCATGAATTTAAACATAAAATAGTTATTTTTTGTACTTCATTACTTACTTCCTTTGCTCTTTCGTAAAAAATTTAAAGCTTTGTATTTTATAATTATCATATTTCATTGCTGTAATGTGATACATTCTGAATGTATTTATTTTTAAAAGCAAAAATAAACAAGTTAAAATACATTTTCAAAGCTTTTTAACTCTTAATTAAAGCTACGACTTGATTTTTTTGAAGCTACTTTGCGTCTATATTACATTTTTGATAAAATATTTGTTCTGTCGATATAGATAAAACTGATACTTTTAAGTCCCATTAATCACCTGATATATTTTATATCTATATATTAGTATGTTTTGAAGTAGCTTATTTCTCATCTTATTTGAAATTTTAAGTATGTTTTTGTGTGTGTCTGTGTGTTTTCAGCAAAATAAATTCTGTTGTTTATTTATCCACTTAATATTATTTCTAGGACCCACAGACTTCCATACCAAAAGGAACCTTTTCAGCCATAATCATCAGTAGTCTTTCATACATGTTGTTTGCAGTAATTGCTGGATGTGTAACATATCGTGACACCAATGGGGTAGAGACACTTGTTGAGAATGGAACTTTGTCTCTAATAACTAACTGTTCCTTTGGGGAAGATGAAATCTGCCCCTTTGGTTTAATGAATAATTATCAGGTAAGATTGTTTTTATTGGATTTCAAAGTAGTTTTGAAAAATATAAAATGTTTTAAAGTTATACAGTCACGTAAGCCAGATTTCATTGTTTTCAGTCCAGTGGCATCATTTTGGTCAGTTCTGTATTTGTATTAAAAAATTAAGAAATCAGAAATGAAACTATATATATGAAACACTTAAAGTAAGGTAATTATTGAATGTTTTTGCTGATCAATAAAAATCACAACATGACATAGTTTTTTCATAATATGTTCGTAATCATTAACCTGAAAGCCAGGTTTCACATGCTTATTAGCAAAATATAATCACAGGCCTAATTATGTCATCTACCAGCCCAGATGGTGTTTATAAAAGTTACCTCTGTAATTTGTTTAGAAATTATGTACAGCTGTGTCAGAAAGATCTTCACTGATCTCTAAATTCAAGTCCACTGTATGTTACCACCTGTGTCAAATTACACACAGGAGTTTTTGTTAACCAAAAAGGGACTGCTAAAGTAATCTAATAAACACCTTAGGTGTGAAAAAAAGGTGTGACCAAAAATGGATTGAGTGTGTGATTTAAAGGAATAAAATCAAAATTGGTGGCCAAACTGGTAGCTACACTTATAGCATTGATAAAGAATTTTATAGCAAATATTCATTAATTAGTTAGCCAAGCTGCATTTTTTGTTCAACTTGGGGCATGACGGTAGGTAAAACAAAATACTTGATTACTTCAACAACAAAAAATAAACAGGCAGGAGAACCAATGAAAATAATCTGTTGCCTTTATGTAGCATCAAAAGAAATACATAACCATGATGTGATAAGATTATTTGAAGTCGTGTGGTTACAAAACATTCCTGATATAACAACTAAAAGTTTATAATCCATATAAGGAAGAAAGGGAGCTCTACAGAAAATAAGTTGTTATTGAGAAAGTAATTCCAATTTTATATGGTGTGTATTTATGTTTTTAGAAGAGTGGAAGCTGTAAAATAAGAAATGCAATAAGTAGAATTTTACAGGTTTTTTTTGTCCATTTTGAACAGTTGGGAGCCACTCGTCGTAGTCTTTCTTCAAAATTTATTATTATATAAGTAAAGAAAAAAACTTAAAAAAGTAAATGTAGTGATGGCTAATATCAATCCTTCAAAAACAATGCAAACAAGATAGTAGGGATGGCATT
>NW_013667726.1:86180-99587 GCF_000517525.1 Limulus polyphemus
GATAACATTGTTTACACTAGAATTATGATTTTTTTTTTTTAAATTACTAGTTGTTATTAATAGTACTTATAAAAGTGTATACTCCATTTGAAATTGTCACCTCAGTGAAATTGGTTGAAACCATTGTTTGGTTTTTGAGTTATGTAATAAACAAGCAAAAGAAAGAAGAACAGGAAATTCAAACTTTTTGCTATGATAATTACAGACATTCCAAGAACTTGTGACTCAGTCATTACATAGATATTATTATAAAAGGAAACATTATATAGTATTGTAAAGTTATGATGACCTATTGGTAAAATATTTAAAATACCATTTGAAAATACAATCCGAGTCATCCCTACATAGGCAGTACTACTGCTTGCCTGATTATAACTTCTTTATGCTATGCTGACTGTTTAACAAATTACTAAGTTTCATATTGATTTAATTAACTAATCACTTTAGGAGAAAACAATAAAAATTACTTTTATATATGTACGTAATGTAATTAATATGCAGATTGCTAACAGTGTTGTGTAATACTCAGGTAATGGAGATGGTATCGGGTTTTGGTCCACTTATATATGCTGGTATTTTTGCTGCTACATTATCTTCAGCACTTACAAGCCTGGTTAGTGCTCCAAAAGTGTTTCAGGTATGTGCATAGTGTTGATCTGGTTGAGATTATATAAATTTGAGCTTTTTTGTCTTAAATAAAATTTAATATTCACTGAGAGGTGAAATTGGTCTTTTATTTACTCCCAAAGTTTTAAAACTCAGAATAACGTTTTGATCCTATTATGGCCCTTGGTGCAGACCCATCCTTACCCATAAATAGTTAAGGTACTAGGTGCTGTACAGTCCAGGATTATAGTTATTTACAAGTTGAAAAAAATTAACAAATATACAATTGACATGTTTGATTTAATTAATGTGGTACAGTATGTCTGTGTTTTACACATACACACACATGTGTGTGTGTGTATAGCACTTGTTTTTACAAAAAGTTCTGGTGAAATAATCTGCATAGAATAATTAAGTTATAATTATATTTAATCTTTTACAAGTTGCATCTTTTGTTTAACTAATTATTTAGATTTTACATCTTGTGTGCTTTTCTTATTCATATCAAAATAACTATTTGTGAATTTACAAATTACTTTTTTCTCCCTAATAATACTTGCTTTTGATCACATTATAATAGAATTTGTGTAATTTGTTCTTATAGGCCTTGTGCAGAGATAAAATTTTTCCAAAAATTGAATATTTTGGTAAAGGCTTTGGGAAGAATGGTGAGCCACGTCGAGCATATATATTAGCCTTTGCAATAGCATTAGCATGTGTAGTAATAGGTAGGTCATTCTAATCATACTTTTGTGCTTTTTTGGAATACATTTACTTTATTTTAAAAGAAATTTTTGTGGTTTTTAAAAAGCCATATCAAAATACTGCAAGATCTGTACTTTACCATTGTATATTTTTTAAAGGTCATACCTTGAGATACTTATCTTCACACTTGAAATGTTTGTTTTTCTACCTTTACCATGTCTATTATTAAAAGTGCCAGTTTTACATACCCTCTTCAGTCTTGCGTAAAGCTCTCACAGAAATGTGAAGTCTTGCTGCATTTGTTTGTGTGGGGTATCTTTGACATGCTAGAACTTTGATTTCTACACTAGTCATGCAGTACTTCACTTATGGGAGTCATAACTGGACACACACTGCTGCTACTGGTCATAGTTTGTCTGCCTATATCTTTATAGGCTTTATACTGGTATGACACTGTCTGATTGATTGAATGAAAACTGATCACAGTGAAAGTATCAACGCAAGGCTACTCTGGTGCAGTTCATTCTCACACAATTAAATGGTGGAATTCCCTGCATTTTATATCCGAATTATTTACCTTTCCATAATTATTTCCAATACTGTGGGTGTTAAACATATCATTTGTTTCACAATTACTTACATTGTGATACACCATTGCATGTAGCATAACTAACACTTCATACACAACACAATAATGTAACAGCAGCAGTGAAACTTCATGCTGTATATACCAAACTTACAGATATTGAAGTTTCATTAGACATTAAATGTTTCTTGCAAAAGAAACGTTGTACTGCAATACTGTGATCTAGGGCTGTTTTTTGTTCTGTTTTTTGAATAATAAATTTGCTCAAAAACTGATTCTTGGATATCTAAACTTCTCTCATTAAAAATTCTGCTGTAGAAAGTGATTCATATTTAAAATTATACTGTTTCTAAGCCTTCAGTAAAATACCACATTTTGTAAGTTACTAAAGTTATAATTTATAAATGTATTGTAATCTTAATGAAACCAAATACCGTGAATTATTTGTTGACACTGTAGAGAATTTTACTTTGTTATAATACATTAAAAGTATTAAATCAATTTTGAGACCATTAACCATAATGAAAATGAAGTTGTTGCTTGCATAAAATTATTTGTGTCTATGTGTATATGGAAACACACACACCATGGTCTGGTATATATAAATCAGTTATTGTTCACAAAATGTTGGCATTTTTAGATATCTTTGGAATTATCTTTAACTGAAGTTGATAATTTTAAGACCAGTACAATGTGAACTTGTTATTTGCTCAGCTCTCACGCATGTTCATATCTCTGAGTTGTTCCTCATGCCTGGCTGTTTGTGCTGTTCTTTGGATGAGGTAAATGTTTTATAAAGGACAATCAAATGCATCCCCAGATGAGCTATATATTTTTAATTTGCATGCTTATTGATATGAAATGAGGTAGGTGCTGCTCAACACTGTGCATTGAGGATGCATAGATGTGAAATTTAACATTGAATAAAACATCTAAAAATAATAAATTAGCTGTGTGAATATGAAAGGAGAAATAAGACTAAATTTTCACTAAGTTTCTTTTCATTGGTATTTCTTGTAGCTGAGATTGCATGTAAAAATACAGATTACAACAAAATATATAACTAAATATTATATGTTTGTCACACTAGCAATAAAAAAATTGACACCTGCTGTGATACACTCTTATCATGCTAAAGCTTAATTATATTATAATAAGCAGCAAAATGCAGCTAAATGACTGACATGCTTGAGTTATTATAGTTTGACACTGACATTATAATAAAGTTGTGTTTTTTCAGGGAATGCTCCTACTGAGAAATATAAAAGCAGAAACTGTTCAATCAATTTGATATGTAAACATATTTTATCTAAAATTCTGATATGATTTATAGCTTAAAATGTTATTTTTCTGTACTAAAATAACTATAATAATCACTTCATAAGTATTGATAGATTAAATTACTTTAAGATTTTAACTGTAATTTCTTATTTTCAATGAATGGTGTTTTATTTTTTGTATTTTTCTTGAAGACATGTTAATGATCTTGTACTTGTTAACCATTAACTAACAACACTAATATTGGAAAGAAATGAAAGAGATGAAGAAGCTAGTTTAGGATCAGCTAGCACCAGTAATTCAATATTATATACATGGATTGTATTTTATATATTTTTTCTGATACAGCACTGTGCTTCAGTAGAGCTTAGGTGAACTAAATGCCATTGCACCAATAATCTCCAACTTCTTTCTTGCGGCCTACTGTTTGATCAACTTCTCTTGTTTTCATTCATCTTTTGTCAGATCTCCAGGTAAGGGTTTTTATTTTCACACATTACTCCATTCCACCAAATTTGGGTATGGTTATATCTCCAGAACTGTTTTATGTAAAATGATTTATCAGTGAGAAATCATTTATAGGTGTATTGAGTAAAAGAAAAAAAAAAAGAAATCTAATAAATTGTTTAATTTCTCTAGGCATATAGTGATGTTTTTTGTATCGATTGAACAAATAAATTTGTTTTAAATCCATGTTGCTAAGAGCCAACATGGTAATTTTCCACCAACTGGCAGGATTCCACCTTTTAGACCATTATTGGAGAGATCTCTTGATTCGCGTCGGATGAGGACCAAAATCAAGGGGTGTGTGTAGTATTGTAATATTTGACTGACTCCTTATTAGTAAGTAGAATGCAGGGGGAGGGGGCAAATCTGGATTATGTTGCTCTTTCTGTATTCCAGACATACCATATTTGCAGTTGACCTGACTATCATAGTATCCAATCAATGACAAATGAGTTTATGTAAAGATAGTCGAGTATTAGTAAAATGAACTTCTGTTGTTTAACCTATGTGATGACATGCATCTCATGTCATTTTTATAAATACAGTGGGTACTAGCATTATTTCAAAGGTGGTAGAAAAAACATGCATTTAAGATTAAAAACTAAGAAAGAATTATGCCAAACATTAATGATTAGAGTAGAGTTAAAAGAGCTTAAAAAGGTGTTTTTGGCTTGGCTTATAAATTGGAAATAATTAATTTTTGTTTCCAATTTCAGCCTTAAATTTTTTGTAAATTTCTTAAATGTAGTGACTTCAGTGGATTCTTCCCTCCCTCTCCTTGCCATCACTATACACCACCCCAACTTTTTCAGCCTTCTTTCTCCTTGCCATTCTGATTTGTGTAAGAGGAATAACATCAAAGAATAATTAAAGTGTGTTATACAAAAATGACTAAGTGTTGGAAGCAATTAAAAAAATAATTTGCTACACAAATTTATATATATATATCATTATTTTCAAATTTCTTCTCTTTCTGTTGTTTGCTTAGTAATTCAGAGTATAATATATTAAACTTAATGGTAATAACCTGAGTAAAGAATGCTCTAACTGGCCCTACTAGATTTTTTTTCACTATTAACATATACTTATTGATTTATCCTTTTATATTGAATTCATTGTTTGTTATAAAGTACCAACTTTCTTCCTGCTCCAGGATTTCGTCCAGCTTTCAAGTATTATAATAAGTGGGTGAGTTTACTAGCAGCAATATTGTGTGTGGCTGTCATGTTCATTATCAACTGGTGGACAGCTTTGATTACATATGCAATTATATTGGCTTTGTATATTTATATTCATCACAGAAAACCTGGTAAGTGATGTGAAATCCCACTTTTATTGGTGTTTAATAGGCTTTTTATGTGTGATGTATTTTGATAATGTAAATGTGATGGATTCATTTTAGTTGTTGATTTTACCAAGTCAAAACATTCAGCTTAAAAGAAATAATAATAATTTAAATCAAATTCAGGTCTTTAATTTGTGTATAATACATTTATTGTTATTTGATCCTTCATTGTTGATATGTAAGTAATTTTAACAAGTGATATATGAATAATTACAGATGCAAATTGGGGTTCCTCCACACAGGCTCAGACTTATAAGTCAGCTTTAAGTTCTGTTATCAAGTTAAATCGAGTTGAAGAGCATGTTAAGAATTATAGGTGAGTATATTATAAATTAAAAGAATAACTGTATTTTAGTTTAGGTTTTGTATTATACAAAGATAAAATACATGATATTGAACCATTTTCCAGGCCCCAGATTCTGTTACTGACTGGGCATCCCAATAGCAGACCCCCTCTGGTGGATTTTACATACGGTATCTGTAAACATCTTAGCCTACTTGTATGTGGAAACATTCATAGGGTGAGTTTATTGATAGTAAAATTTTGTAGTTGATATTTTTAAAAGTAAGTTTATTTTCCATAACAGTCAATTAGTTAATTTTAGTAGGAATATTATATACTAAGTTAAAAGTATTTCATTTGTTGTATTTTTATTCTAAAATGAAACATAAATACCAGATGCCAAAGAGCAAAGTATAATAATTACAGTATTTCATTAGGGTTCCGTGACTCAGCGAGTCCGTAATGCACTGAGTAAACAGGCTATGTGCTGGTTACAAGAAAGAAAAATCAAAGGTTTTTATGCTTTAGTCGAAGAAGACGATTTCTCACATGGAGTGAGGTCTTTAGTACAGGCAAGTATCATTCTAAGATTCTTTGTTAGTTATTACCAGTAGTAATGCTCTTTCAACAGATAAATAAGGCCAATAGAGTCAACCCCTTCAATCTATCAAAGAATTACTCCTCATATATTTGTAGAGTTGAACTTTTAGCATAGGCTGTAGTGTCTGACTAAATCAGAACCTGTAGAATAGACCACGATGTCCAGCTGAGACAGTACCTTCGGTATAGATCATGATGATGGACTGAAGCAAAAGACTTTTACAAGTATTTTTATAGTACTCTAACACAAATATCTTTGCCACAGTCATTTACACTTGAGTGTATTCATTAGAACAAACAAGTACTTCAACTTCTTAAACAGGTTTTTCATTGTACAAAACTTGAGCCAATGTTTCCATTTATAAACGTTATATTTTAAGATCTGTGCAAGAACTCAGCTAACAGATGTTTCTGTATATAAAAGCTAACTTCAACTTCTGTATTTTTCAGCATATAAGTTGATGTGAAGTACAAGTCAAACAGGTTAAATTTCTCATTTTTTCAACCTTCACTCGTATATAAGCTGAAGTGGAGTATAAGATGAGGATAGATCAAGTATGGTATGGGTATGTTGTTTACTGTAGGCCAGCAGAAAGAATATGGTAGGAAATGTGAAGAAATTTGAAAATAGCAAAAGTTAGCCAAAAAATGGAGAATATAAAATATAACGAGTTTAAATTTTTTTATTACATACATAAAACAACAACAAATGAAAGACATAATCAAACTTCTGACAACTGTGAAATTGTCTAAGTATTTAATTACCAGTAATAATTAGACCATTTAAGTATGATTTTCATTACCAAGTACACATTTGATCACCACAGATAATTACTCAACATCAGAAACCATCAAATTTCCCATCTTCTGTGTCTGAATAGAAGATAACCACAAAGTCAGGGGACATACTAGGTGCAATGTTCTCCTTGTCATCTTTTCCTTTACTTTCTATAGTTCATTGTAATGTCAGATGTTAATGATACTTCATCCATGTTGATTATATCAGGTGCCTCTGCATTATCTTCATTTGCACAAATAAGCAGAAGTTGCTCATCTTTTCTTCGAAGTGTGCAGGCAGTTTCTGAGATATTGTTGTGCATGCCTGACACACAGTCCTTTCTCTCACATGAATTGAAAATACCAGAATGGATGGATCTCCTTAAAAGCTGTCAACTCCTAAGTCAGTAGCAATTTGTTTCACCTTCATTTTAAGTTAAACAGTATTTAGTCCACAACATGTTGAGTTAAGACATATTCTTCTAATATTGTCCATCTAGCCTTGCATCCACAATTTGCCTTCTTAGATTTCTTTGTTGTGTTTAGACTTGCACTGGTTTCAGACAAATTTTTCACTGACACTGTACTTATAATGAGTGACTATCTTCCCTCCATTTTCCTTTACAAATTTCACAACCTCCAGCTGGCCTACCACTGTGTAGGATTTATGGGACTTAATAAGATGAGTTTTTTTTGTTTTTTTTTACATGTAATGATGATTGAAAAGGATCAAGAGGGTGTGGGCTTGGTTGGTTGGTTGGTTAATTAAGCATGCTTCATTGAGCAGATTACATCTTCACAACTACAAAAACTCATATTTATTTTATGAAACTTTGAGAAATTTTTATGACTAATCCTAAGATAAATCAATGTAGTGTATAAGTTGAGGCTCAGGCAAACCATAAAAAAGTGTTCTCTTACACTCCAAAAAATACAGTATACTTTGTTTTTAGTGAAAAAAAGTATGTCTTCTACAATTTGATTCTCTGAGGTGAAAGGTATTTCTCCTAGTAATAGTTATTCCATGGAAGTGTGCATGTTATGAGAGTTGATAACTCCAAGAATCTTTAAATATTTAATACAAGCATGCATCTCCATCAAAATTGTGTATTAAAGTGTAGTCGTATAAATCTCTATTAAAGTTGGGCCTTGGATCGGACAAGTTTCTATTGTAAAAACATAACTATGGATTAAGTGTAAGTCTTCTTCTTATGCTAATATTTTGTACTTTGTTGGAAAGTTTAAAATATTTTACTTTACAATGAGATGTGTATTTTGTATATTCTTCAGCTTGTAGGACTTGGAAAATTACGACCTAATATGTTAATGATGGGATACAAACATAACTGGCAAGTGTGTGATGAAAAAGAAGTTTTGGAGTATTTCAATGTTATTCAGTAAGTCAACATTAATTACATCAATTTTAAAAATAGTAAAATATTTGTTTGGTATTTCGAATATCTGATATTTGAATAAATGATCAAGTATTCTGAAGTGTTAACAACCATGCAAGTTGTATTTCACACTTTGAATAAACTTTACACAAGATGATAGTGATAATACTTCCAAATATTTAAATCTATAGATCATATCTTTTACTAGCTGATTGGTCAATTAAATTACTTTGTAATATGCAAGACTGATAGATAATTTCATTTCTGGTTGAGTGTAATATATTTATAAAAACTTTTTTGTCTTAATTACTGCTTTTTATCATACTACAAGGCAATGGAATATAAAATTAAGTTTTTGAAACATTATCTATTTTATTTATAGAACAATTTGTACTTTATTTATTCATAACTTAAACCTATTCGTGTTTTGAATGTTTTCTATAACTGTTTGTTAATAATCAATAAAAAACTTTTTTCAGTCAAGTTTTTGATATGCATTTGTCTTTGGGTATTCTTCGGCTCCAAGAAGGATTGGATTATTCTGAATATATTGATACTGAAGATCTTGGACTAATTGAGCAGAATGCAATAGTAGCTGCAAGCAGTGAACCAGTAGTGTTTGAACAAAACCTCTCGGATGGAGATTTTTCTCGAAATATGTTTAGGTTGTCCCAAGGTAACAAAGATTCTTAAAATTTACAAAAAATAAAAGTAAAAATATTTGTACATGCAAACAGCAAGCTGCATAGTGTAGTAATTTCAGAACAAGAGTAACTATAGAGATGAAACTATTAAAGTACTCTATTGCCATTTATTCACAGAAACTTAATGGCAATTAATAAATGAATAAACAAACTTTAAATTTTCTATTACTATTTATTCCAAAACCTCTCCTCTCACACTGTAGCTTTATCCCGGCAAAAGGTTCTCTTCTTTGCCCATCTAAACAATGATATGAATTCCACCTCACTTGCTCCAGTCTTTATATCCCACTATATTGCCCCTAGTAATTTTAATCTTGTGACTCTCTCCACCTACATCAATGTGCCCTCTATAGTCAATTTGTATATAAGCTCCTCGATTATTCTTTCTTATTCACTTCTCCATGGCAAAAGTTATGAAGATGGTCCTGTGTGTTTACTACAGGTTTCTCTTCAGCACTAATACTACATTTGCAACATATCCTTTTGAATTATTTTATATCTTTTTTCATGTGGTTTGAGTTTGTTTATTTTCTTGATTTTATGACAAAAAAAATGTGGAGATGTTTTTTCTAATGTGAATACTCACGTTGACATCTCGGACACAGTCGCCTGATGCCACTCTTCTACCACCTCCTGATTCTAACATTACTTGGGTGTTAAGGAGAACATACAATTCCTTATACACAGATCGGTAGAGTCTTGTATGCAGTCTGATTTTTATTCCTCTTGTTGGATCTGAGACTGAGTTTGTGGGAGATCAAGGGTGGACTAGTGAGAAGTTAGACTATTTTTCCATCACCTTCCTTTGCTCAGACAGCTACTCGTGAACCTTGGATGAACATCCTGCATCTTGCACCATTTGTTACAACTAGTATGCCTTGATTTTAATGTTTTGAATATTTCTTTTATGGCTTATGAATCTTCACCTTCTTTATTGAGAGAAACTAGTTTGTCTCATTACCTGGTCCTTCCACCTTTGCCAGACATTGCAGTGCATACAAGGAGATTTGCAGATCATTTGTTGCAGGGGGCTGCCATGCCTTGTCCTCCTCATTTATTGGATCATCATGCCTTGGTTTTCCATCACCTGGTAAACTCTTATTTGGACTCTCAGAGGTTAGACCCTCTACTTCCTATTTGAGGCTCTAGACAAGTTGCTTTTGTTCATCTTAAACAATGTCAGTTTTCCAGAATTTGTCTGACAGTTACAACAGTTTTCCCTTTTTCATCATTTTTGCAATCGTTTTCTGAGGCCTATCATAGGTCCTCTGCTCAAATTAAGGAGGATCTTAATAATTCATTGACTTCCACTTTGGTCAGATTATAGGCTTCTGCTCTTTTCTTGGTATCTTGATTGGTTTTTTGCTGGAATCTTTGAAAGAGAGATTCCTTATTGGAGAGAGTTCACCTTCCTGCATTGGCCCTTAGGGATTTAAAAGAAGGTCATTTTCTCAATCTATTTTTTCAGGAATTCCAGAATCTAGGGAATCTTGAGTAGATGTGGCCTGTCTCCTTTCTTCATTTTCTACACTGGCTTCTTCTTGCCCCTTCCTGCCATTTGGCAGAACTATGCATTCAAACTCTGGCATCAGAAGCTGCAAGAGCTGAGTGTGTTATCAAAAAAGAGAAGACTATTCTTTCTCCCACACAGTACCTCATACATTTAGGAGTGTTTTTCAATTCCAGACTCTGCTGGTGTCAGTCTTCTCCTCTGCTCCTTCAGGCCATGGAACACAAAGTTTTTCAAATACATTTGTTTCCTTCTCCTCCAGCATGCACAGTTCTATCTCTTTTGGGGATGTGGGCATCATTGGAATCGCTCCTTCCTTTAGGTTGGGCCCACATGAGGGCTCTTCATTGGTCATTATGGAACCAGTGAAACATTTGCATGGATGTGCTGGATTGTCCAGTGAGACTGTCAGATTCCAGTCTGCTGGATCTCAGCTGGTTGTTGAACAGGGAGAACCTAACTGTAGGTGTCTGTCTACCACCATCACAGTAGGAGATATATCTGTTCACAGATGCTTCTTTTCAGGGCTGGGGTGCTTGTATAGACAATGTGGAATTCAAAGAACTTTGGACTATAGAGGAAACTTCTCTCCACATCATTCTCTTAACTTTTAGCAGCTCAACGAGATATGACTCAGGGTCTCAAATTGTTGTGAGGGAAGGTTGTAATGCTTCATTCGGACAATTCTATAGTCATCTTGTCCTTTTCATAGCAAGGGAGCACTCACTCCAGATCTTTTTGTTTTTGAACAGTGGATCTTCTCCTTTGGGCACACAAACACCAGATCATTCTCCTTGGTTGTTATGTTTAAGGGGTAATGAATCTAGTGGTAAACCAGTTAGCTCGTCCCAACAGAGATCTTCTTACAGAATGGATGCTTCTTCAAGTTTTTCCTTGGATCTGCTCTTGTCTTTGGACACCACAGACCAAGGCTTTTGCCACACATTGAAATACTCAGCTCCTGTCCTTCTGGTCTCCACTACCTCACCCTCTGGTTTGGGAGTAGATGCTCTCAGCCAGGATTGGGCAGGGTCTTCGTCCTTATGCTTTTCTTCAGATTCATCTTCTCTCCAAGGTTCTGTCACTTATTTTATCCATGTCCTGTCAGTTTCTTCTGGTGGCACCATATTGACCAGATTAGCCCTGGTTTCCACTCCTCCAGTATCTTCAGGAGTGTCAACCTATTCCCCATCCTCCCTGACCATCTCTCTTATGTCAGCCTCGGTCAGACATTTTTTATCCAGTGGTTGGTGCTATTCAACTTCATGCCTGGCTTTTATGTGGTCTATTGCACAACATCAGTGATTGACATCTTGAGTGGTGTCCTTATTAACTCTACAAATACGGGCTCGGTGGGATCCACCCAGCTCATAACCACAAAAGTATCCATGAGTGTAATTGCACTGTAGTTTTTGACAATGTATATGTACCTTTACAAAATTTTGCTCATTCTAAGTAAACATTACAAGCCTTTCATACACAAAAAATCAGATTTTTAAATTCAGTATTAAGATATTTTTATTAAATATTTACTCGTGAAGTTTTTCATCCGGAATGTTGACTATCCAATGTGCAAAGTAATTTTGATTTTAAGATTACAAATACTTTTCTTTAACTGAAAATTGTCAAGTTTCATTTGCTTAATCTCTATATTCATCTAGGTAATCATCAAACGTTTTTTTGAGTAAAACTTTATATTTAATCTGTTATTTAATCAATGCTAACTCTATATGGTATTGGTCGATTTGAATGACCATCATAACCATCATTAAAAGAATTGGAAAATCAATCTAAACTATCTTTTCTTTTTTTTTTTTTAGAATAACTGCAAATTGTAACAAGAAACCACAAATGTTTATTCTAAATAGTTTAAATCTCACAAAATTATACATCTAATTATATTAAGTAATTTTTGTTTTATTGACCTTTAAATTGTGTTTGACTAAAAATACCCCGACACAAGTTGAAAATTACATGATGCACGTGCAGCTCACGTTACCATATCAAATAGCGTAACACACAAGCTGTTGGTGCGTATACCCCATGAAGATTTTTATTCTTCTTCTGTCATTATCTTACCTAATAAGTTTATATTTTTTACATTTTAGCTACTTTTATAATAATAAATGGTGAAAACAAATGAGAAATAGAAACCTCATAATTAAATATCAAACATTTTTATTTTCAGTAAAGCTTTATATTTTATCTGTTATTTTCTTTATTGTAACATTATACTTGATTCTCCAGGTTATAGGTAAGTAATCAAATTATAACGAAAATAAAGGTTGCAAATGCAAAACAAAATGTATGATATTGTTAGCATTTATTACAAAATTACAAAGTACTTATGGTCAGAGTTTAAACTTCTCACCTTTTTACACTTATTTTCTGTAGTTATTTTTTTGCAAGCAGATGGCTTAGAAACTGAAGAAAGAAATTAATAGTACTGTCTGTCCTTTTTAGTATGGACAATGAAGCTACAAAGTAAATCTCGTGAGATTTTCTTTTAATCTTTTTCCACCTATTTCCTATGTTAATTTTACTGTTAGCAGCTGAAGTAAAAACCTGTCAAATATAAAGCAATGAATCACTGTTCCTGTTCAGGTGTTACTGTACTTTGAATACTTTGACACCATCAATATCAAATAAACTTTTACAGCACAGTTCCCAGAACTTCTCTGCTTTGAAAACACAGTGGGGTAGGATTTATCAACTTATTGACAGTATAATGGTTACAATGAGAATTGTGTAAAGTATAAAATTCATATGCTTTGCTTTGTAGAAAGTCTGGGCTGATCCAATAAACTTGGGTGGTTGGGATTTAGTGGTAATATAGGTGTGAAAGTGCTTATGTACATCGTGTTTTCCATTTTAACATGTTTACACAGTAACCAATAAATGGATAGTTTTCAGGTACAATAAGGTTTTGGCTACCATATGTTACATAATGTGTGTGTGTGTGTGTGTGTGTGTGTAGTATATATATATATATATATATTATTATTATTATTATTATTATTATTTATTTTACTTAATTAAATAATTATTTATTATTTGTTTATTTTACTTAAAACTATAAGTAAAAGTAAATAACAAATAGTTTAGGAAAACA
>NW_013667726.1:99597-102719 GCF_000517525.1 Limulus polyphemus
AAACATAGAAAAGTAAATACAAATGTTTGGAAAACAATGCTCTCCACTACTTACAATGTTTTGAAGTTTTTTTTGCAATCGTGAGTCATGCTTGCTAACCCTCATCTTTAGCCTTGTCCATATTTATATACCGATGTAGAAAAAAAAATAATTTTTGTAGACTTTATATATGCATACCAAAAAATTATTAATGATTATATTGATACCAAAAAAATCTATTGTAATTTACCAGGCTTCCTAACTATGCTATATTTGGGTCTAAAAAATCTAATCTCTGTTTCGAAAATACTATTGATCATAACACTTCAAACTCTCCAACAATATAAGAGCTTTTCTCTTGTAAATAACTCGGAAATACTAGCAGAATTACATAGAGGAAATGTAGAGCTACCCATATTGATAGGGTTAATACATTCCATTAGACATTTATAAAAGGAAATGGTTTACTTATCATCAGTAGTCTCTCGGACATGGATGTTAGCCTTTGCATCCCACTGTGCAACACATTTCTTTTTGACATGGTTGTTTAACAAAGTTTTGGCATCTTCATCTGTTGTCCTGTATAAAGCTGCTTTATCAGCTCCTTTTTGGTTTTCTACGTGAAGAAAAGTTTTTGAGTCCCCAGTTTTGTCTTCAAATTGTTTTGAGTTATCTGTTCTTGTCACCCTTTCCAGGTTTCCAACTGGGATATCACAGTAATTCTCCATACATCATCACATCCATCTTTTGATCCTTTGGGGTCATGTTCACTATATCATCTTTCACTTAAAACATGTTTTCTTCTGTTATTGGCTAGCGGGGTCGAAGTTTAGTTGTGTTTACACTCCATGTTGTAAGGATACTGTACTGTTTCAACTGTTCTTTTGTATCCAGACAAGGTCCTTTTTACCTAAAATTGCAGCAGCTAGGGAAGGAGATAAGGCTTTCTCTTAATCTATTAATCTTCCCTCCATATCCCATTTATTCAACCTTGCTGATCCGATTGTCTTTTAAGCTGTCCTATTTGGGCTCTCTGATGTTATGTGGCATGCATTGAAGTATTTTGGGATCACGTTGTAAGTTATTTGTCCATTAGGTTCCTTCAGTTTCATAAGACTTATCCCCAGTCACTTTGACAAGTTGGATTCGTCAGTTGGTTTGAATAGCTTACTCTGATCTTTCATTGGAAGAACGGAGACTTCTTTGGGCCTCCTAGTATAAAGTTTGACATATTAATGTCCCTGGCAGCTCAGTTGAATCACCTTCCGCAGGAAATTGTACAGGCTGTTATATGGACCACACCTAACACCTTTATATCACACTATTTACATGATCTAGAGAGTCTCCTCCACCAATGGGTTTTGGCTATCCCTGGTGGCTCTTCTATATGCCCCAGCTTTATTTTGACATTGGTGAGTAATTTCATTTCATTTCTTTTCTTTTCAGGGACCTTCTTGTCATTCTCATTTGGATCTCACTCAGTAGTAAGTGTTGTCTGGTCAGGTGTGCTTTTACAATTCTGCACTAGCTACCAGTAGACTAACTAAATTCCTAGTAGCAACGAGCTTTGTTGAGGTGGGGTGTTCTATGAGACTGCCTTGGTGCTTTCTGGGTGGTGAACTATTGTTCTATATTAAATATCACACACAATACTGGACTGCCACTTGTGGACTGTCATGCATAAAGCATAAAGGGACTTTGCCCATACCTGCTAACCCTTGGATTGAACAAATCGGGGTTGGTTTGCTTTTCAAAATAGGGAATGTGGTTCACCTATTGCACTGTCTCTGGAGCATAGTTCCTCAGGACTCCCCTAATGATAGTCCCCCCCCTCTTCTTCTAGTGGTAATGGAGCAAGGGAGTTTTTACCACTGTTAGTTTCCAGTTGCTGGAGTAGCAAACAGAGGTCTATTCTTCCTGAGTGATGTTTGTACTCTTTATTCCACTCAAGGAGAAGAGGGCAAAGCTGGTTAACGTACCACCCTTGACTTTGGATGGTTTCCCCATATGTCAAGTGGGGAGCCGTTCCAGTCTACACGGGAGCCTCATAATTCTGGTTCAGAGATGACACTTCACTATCTAATTGTGTGAGTGTGAACCTTCGTTTTTCGTCATTTCCTATTTTCCATGATTATGGAAGAGGGTCCTTGACTTCTCGTAATTCTCCACACAGAGCATCACGTTCATGAGCCATTGGTTGAACTTCATCTGTTCCACATGTTCCTTGTAATTATGGGGACAGGAGGTGTTACCTTGCCTCCTAGGTTGAGGAGATAGGATTACAAACTGAAATCTGTATTGGCTCTCTAATTCCAAGTTTGGTTTGTTGCATTGTGAGCTTCAGGTTGGAGTAGAAGACTTGTCCTGTTGGATGCAATATTCTGTATCTTTCAGGTTGGGTGCCTGAGTCTGTAATTCTGAGTTTGGTTTGTTGAATTTTGTGCTTCTTTAGGTTGGAGTGAGAGTTTGTTCACTTAGATGTTGCTTGCCTTCTCTTCGTAATAATGTTGGCTCGGCATGCAACATCCTGTAACTTTCAGGTTGCATACCCTTCTATCATATTTCTGTTATACAGTTATATCATGTTGCAGTCCTCATGCCCTAGCCACTACACCTGGGATCTAACTTTGAGTCCACAGTCCTATAATTCCAACAATGAGACGTGGAACCTTATCTGTGTGGTTGGGGCCTCAACTAATCTCATGATAATGAACATTGTTGACTCTGTAGCTGGTTGGCTTTTACTGTCTATGTTTAGATTTCACTTTATCTGGGTAAAGAGCATACCTGTTCCAGAAGTAGCATGGACACTCACTAGTATGCTTTATTATATCTCAATTTTGCACACATATTTTTCTATACAGGTGTTTTCTGTGTAGGTCTTGCCCTCACTGTCCCCTTCACCTGGTCAATGTCTAGTTAAAGTGTGAGAGGTGGTAAGTATTAATGGAAATACATTTTCAGTATAGGAAAATGTATACTTATAATAATTATTGTTTCTAATTATTTACATGGTAAACTGTTAGGTATACAGGTGACACTGATTAATTGCCCTCACTTTAGTCAGTCATTCTAAATTAAGGATAGCTATACCCGAGTTTCTTAGGGGTCTCCGATATGATTGAGCCCATTAGTGCCATTTG
>NW_013667726.1:102729-110160 GCF_000517525.1 Limulus polyphemus
CTATTACTTAAATTAAGGTATAGTCTACTACCGAGTTTCGTTAGGGTCCTACCGATTATGATTGAGACCCATTTGTGCCATTTGCAAATACCATTAACACTTTTCTATGGTCTTATAAAAAGGTTGTATATGAACATGTCATTTCAATTTCAAGTAATTTGTATATGTCTAGTTATACTTTTAATTTTTGAAACTTATAGACCAAGGAACAAGATGTGTCCATTTCTTTTTGTTTTGTTAATGATAAAAGAACTAAAATACACAAAGATGTCAAAATTATTGTTTTTTTTTGTGAATATTGAGACTAGGTGGAATTCAAACATGTCACTGCATTTACCAGTGTTTATAAAATGGTATAATATTTTAACATTTTTAATCTATTAAGATTAAATGTTTTTAATATTTCTTGTAATGATCATGTATGTAACTGTAGTTGGAACAAGTTTTGAAATTTCTAGTGTATATTTTGCTGATTAACTTCAAACTGGAGTGCTCACATTGAAATATTTAGATGTTGAAGTCAATTTTGTCACAAGTTTCCTGTAATTTTTTGTGCAGGAAACTAAATGTAATTTTTGGCTTTTGTTTAGAAAAAATCTAAAAGATGTCATCTATTGTACCACATGTGTATTATGGGAGAAGTTTTTTTTATTTCTATAACTTCATCATGAAATACCTGTATACCTTAGTGACTCAAATAATTTTATCACACTGTTTTGTCCTCCACTGGGTCAATTAACAGGCTTAGAAGGCTACATTTAAGATATGATGGGCAGAATGTAGATAGCCCATTGTGTAGATTTGCACTAAAACAACAAGAGCAAGGAAAAACAATCTGTATGAATGTATTTATCATAACTTTATAGCAAATACTTCTTTTTGTGACAAGACATCAAATAAGGTAAAAAAAACAAACGGGGTTTTGTTTTGCTAACATATTTAGCATATAAAATCCTTAAGCCTTTGTAAATGTTACATTTTTACTTCCAACAGATTTCTTTCAGTTAAATATTTAATTATGCATAAATGAAATAGTATTATACCAATAACATTTCTTAACTTTACTGATTAAAAAATTTTGAAAAACAGAACAGCAATGTGAAGCTTAGCTACTTCTGTTATAGTTTATGTTTATGTATTAATATTACATGAACTGACACGTTTTGTACAGAATTCCAATACATGTTTGTGCGCAACACCTAGTCATATAAATTTTGTATTTTATAAAAAATATTTAATTTAAAATGTCAGCACTTAAACATAAACCCAAGACATACTTATTTTTTATTACATTTACTGGTTTAATATAACTTTCATTGTAAATTTGGTAATTTCACTATTCACAGCTTACTTTCAGTCTTTGTTGATGGGGGGGAAAAAAAAAGCAGAATACGTACAAATGCAGTAAATTGCATGAATAACATTTATGTACACACCAAATATCATTAAAAAACTTGCTGTATCATAGTTGTGTAACAGGTAAAAAGCAAGAGTGATAGTTCCCTGCAAAAGTGAATCCTTCAAGGTGATTTATAAAAATGTTTCATCTTTGAAAAATGGATAGTATATTTGGAATGCAGGTAAGCTGTAAAAGCTTAATGTGCACATAGTTAATAATCTCACTACTTTTACTGAAAATGGAAGAAAATAACAAAACTATAATCCTTATATTTGTATTCTTCAATTATAATTACTACAGTCTTTCATTAGGTGGAATTTCTCAAGATTCATCCCCTCCAAACACCCCAGCCAGTACTCGAAGTGGTCTCCAATCCTGTGTTTCCACAAACCCAGAGGGTGAAGCAGTGGCTGCTTCAAGTTCAAACTTAAACAGCAACCAGGTGGTAAAAGGCCTCTCAAAAGACATACCCAAGGATGTTTTGTCTAATGTCAACCAGTTCCAAAGGAAACAAAAGAAGGGTACTATTGATGTATGGTGGTTATATGATGATGGTGGTAGGTATAAGAATTTATAGTTTTGGACTTAAATCTTTTAATAACATAGTTTCTTATATTTCCTACTCATTTTGCCAGTTTGCAATATCTTTTTGAAATGATTTATGAATGTGCAAGTTCTGCCGTGAACAAAATGTACATCTCATTTTTTATTTATTATAATTCTAAACATAAAAAATAGTTGTAACATGTTTGAACAAATGTTTTTAATAGATAATGTGTAAAATATGGCTACTTAATTGTATTTTCAAAATGCTGTTTTCTGACTTAATAAGCCTAGCCATCATAATTCCTACAAATATTCTTAGTTTTTTTTTCTTCTATTTTTAAAATATTTGACAGCTATAAAAGCCAAAAAATGCATATCAAAAATTTAACTGTGTAAAATATTGGAACTAGATGTATTTTGTAGGTTCGGTTATTTTTTTGATTTATTTTTATTAATTGTAAAATACTGAACATTTTTTTAATATAAATCTATGTAATAAGACAACCACCTGAAAAAAAACTTATTTCTGAGATTTTTTAACTTAATTTTCTTTTGTGTATTATTTTATGTCGGAAGTTTAAAATGTTATTGGTTTGAAAGTTAAATGCAATTGTCAGCTTGAGGATAAGCCTGAAACAGAGGAAGAAGAAAATATGTGACATGCAAGCGTGTTTTATACCTGCTTTTACAAATATAGGAAATTTGATTATATTTGATTATATGATTATATAATAAAAAAAAAAAATGAAACTTTGTGATGAGTAATAAAGATAAAGAAAGTAAAATAGATTCTAGGATAAAAGGAAGCATTTTAATATTTCTTTGAAGAATGTTTGTCAACAGGATTTTGTGAATTTTACTATATGAAAGTCTATAGAAAAAGTGAATAAAAACATAGTAAAGCAAAACTAAATATTATTTAGTAAATTTTTGCACAAGTTTTGAACCATTTGGTTAAAATTTCCACTGTGAGAAGGAAAGAAATAAACAGGTGCCAGTCCTGAAACAATTAATTTGGTATTAGTTATATCTTATGTCTAATATTCAGTTTTAATACTGTCAGCTCTAAGTTAGTGAGAGAAGTTCCTTTTTAATTTTGATCTTTTGTTATATTTCTAGTTTAGCAATACATTAGTCTGTAGGTTTTTTTCTGTTTGTTTTGTTATTGAACTTTCAGCAATACAGAAAAAGTTTTTTCTGTGTTTATTGTCTGCTATATTTTACTTCAAAAGTATATTAGTCTAGACAATTATTTTTCTTTTGTTCTGTTAAAAAGTTCAGCAACCAAGAATTATTCGTTTTTTGTTTGATCTTACTTAATTTTTTTTAAATTCAATGTTACATTCTTTATCATGAATAGAGAAAAGTTTGAAAAAGCTTGTTATTACTAACATATTAAACATTTTGACATGCAAGTTACTGCAATTTTATTTTTCACAAAATTGTCTATTTCATTAAAATATATTTATTTAATAAAGTGATAACATTTCTACATATAATTTTTAATATTTAGATTTACAGTATATTTGAATTTTCAACACACTAACAACTGAAAAGATACTAAAACAAGTATTTTCTTACAAGAATATTCGTAGATTCAAAATGTTTATCATTTGAAACTTAATGGCTTGTTTAATAAGACAACCACTGTTTTGTGAGTATGTCTAATAATGGGAATAAGGAATTTTCTCTATTTATAATAATCAAATTTTACTTAGTTTTTAGTCTGCTAATGCAAGGTAATTTTAATGGATAATTTAATGTTTATATCGTGATCTAAAACCTACTTTATTGTGCCAAAGTTTCTTAAAACCCGTTGCTTAAAAATAATATGCACAATTTATTTTTCCCTGTGAATTTTGGTGGTCAAATAATATATATATTTCAACAGTGTTACCATTTTATTTTTCTAGGCTTAACAATGTTAATCCCTTACTTATTGAGTAATAAATCACAGTGGAGAAATTGCAAGCTGCGTGTGTTCTCTCTAGCAAATAAAAAAGATGAACTTGATAGAGATCAGAGAAAGTAAGGTTTGAACATTTATTTTATTTTAAGTCATTTGGAAATCATATTTTGCCTTTGATAAATTATGAATGGGTTTCATTATCTTTCACAGAATTAGAAATGCAATGTCACTTTCAATGAACCGTGACATTTTAATTGTTTTACATACACCTAATAAATTAAATATATTAGAATTATTTTCAAAAATATTCATTTTAAATAATTCAAAGAATTTATCACACTTGCATATAAAAGTCATGGTATCTAGGTATTTTGTAGGAGAATGTAAACAGACTATAGAAATAAACAGTTTAGTTGCATTGTACTGGAAGTAAGGATGTTTCAAGGACCTAATAAGATAATCTATGAACATTATGAAAATGAATAAAAACCCTATTACTTGAGCACTTTCAAAAGGTGGATCTTTCCTGAAGAAGAAAGATCCACCTTTTGAAAGTGCTCAAGTTATAGGGTTTTTATTCATTTCTGTCAATACTTCTTGAACCTACATGTTTTTCTAACATCATGTATGAACATTATAAGATACTTATTCACAATACTTTAAAACACAATAGTTACAATTAAATACCAAAAAGGATTTGCCACTACATTTTATATCATTTTCTAAAGGATTATGATGATGATGATAATAAAGATATGTTCATAGAATGTAACAGTACCAAGCAGATGGGTTATTTATACTGAATTTACAATAAAATTTAACTAGTTACTTTACAGAAGTTCCAGGAAATGCCACTTAAGATACTTTAAAGGCATTATGATAATAATGAATTTAAATATTAGCAAAATGACTCAAATTATTCTTACATAATAAAAAAAGAATATATTAAAAATAAAATGTATGAGCAAATAATTATAATACCCAAAATATAGAAACTTGAAAATCATTTATATAAAGCCACATATGCTATGTTTTTGTAACTAAACTTTGGTTGAGACTGGTTTGCTACAGTTATATATATTTGCCTTCCATTTCTGATTCTCATTTCTTATTGTTTCGTTTTATATGATTACACTCAGTTTATAAAACTTAGGTGGCTGGTTAGCCAAAATATGAAGCAGTTCTTCTGGTATAGTCAGATCTATGGGGAAAGTTGACATTATTGTTAAGTGCATTGACACTCATCAATCCATGTAATTTATCCTTTGGGAAAATCTTTTTTTCTGTGAATAGCAAATTTATTTATTTATTTATTTTTCAATAATAAGTTTATAGTCTTCTGTAAAAATACTTTCACAGATATTTTATCAAGCATATTTTTATTTTCATAGCATGGCTGCTCTTCTCAACAAATTTAGGATAGATTATTCTGATGTGACCATAATTCCAGATATTGTCAAACCTCCTCAAGAATCTAGGTATGCTTTGATTTCACCATAGTTATTTCTTGACACACATTCTCTGTAGAAATGATAGTTTTAGATTATGTATACTTTAAAACTTAAACCAAATAAACATTTCATAAAAATATTTTCCAATAAACAAAGCACAACTTAATACGCTACTAAGATATCTTAAGGTAGAGACTGTATCTTTGATACAGTTATAGTTCCACTAAACAGTGTTTTTATAATAAATATTTTACTGTATAAAACCTCATTCAGTATTGTAGCTGTTTTACTGTACATTGTATCTTTGTTAGTAATTTTGTCATATAAGTCCTAATTCAGTACAGTAGTTTCACTGTACTGTGTGTTAGCAATTATGTCATCATGTAAATCCTAACTCAGTACCATAGTTCTACAGTGTCTATGTTAGCACTTGTGTCATCATGTAGATCCTATTTCATTACAATTGTTCTATAGTGTCTGTATTAGTATCTGTGTCATCATGTAGTTTTACTATACAGTGTCTGTATTAGCAGTTGTATCATTATATAAAACCTGTTTTGGTATATTAGCTACCTTGGTGTACAGCACACTAACTATCTCAGTGTACAGCACTTATTTCAATGTAGTATACCTAATTCATAAGAGTTGTTTCAATTATTTTAAAAATGAGTCATAAATAAATTACTTTTATACAGTCTGTTAAGTTTGTATTATGTTTCTTACTTCATCATTTACTTAATGTATGCTAACTAATTCTTCAGTGTTTTAAATTCATTGTGGAGTAATTTTCAGAATGTATTAATTAAAATGAGAGTTATTACATTATTAAACATCTGTCAGTTGTTATAGATTATCTCTTATATTAGCTCAGGTTGTTTAAAGTAAAATATTTGAAGTCTGTGTAAGTAATTGTATAAAAAATTATATATATTAGATTTACTAAACTTTTCAAAAGATCACCATAAAATAAGTCATTAAAACTCTATGGTATTTTATGTATTTGGTTATTTGCAGCAATAGAGAATTTTTTGCAATGTTATCCAAGTGGAAAAATATTGAAAATGTGGAAGGAAGCTCTTTGGCCATCTCAGAATCTGAAATCTTGGCTGTTAAAGATAAGGTAGGATAGTTTAGGAAAATTACTTTGTGTAAGGGAATTATTGAATTCATTCAATATTTATATTGTGTTTTTGAAACATTATTTAAATATTTTATATAAATATTTTGTCTATGAATTTAAATGGAAGTTTTAAGATTCATTTTTTTTAGAATGAGTAAAAAACATGCCTACATACACTCAAAGTATTTATTTATACACACACAAATGAATGATTATATAGAGAAAACAATTGAGTGTTGAAATTTCCAAAACATACTTACCCTTTGCTGACACTTTAACTATTCCTCATCGTTGGCTTTGCCTATCTAAGCATTGGTCTTGCATGCTCAAGTCTTTTATACTTAAATGCTCTTGGTAATATCTAATTTGCTAATTCCTCCACCTGCATCAATGCACCCTTTGTTCTGACACTACACTGAGTGGTCACAAGTAAATAGACACCTAATTTTTCGTCATTTAACTGATTTATGCTAACTAATTTGTGTTCGCAGAGCACTATATAAATGAAAATGGTCCGCACACTAATTATCTTGTGCTACAACATGCCTAGAGCTCAAGGTTTTCCTGTTTGAGGAACGATAGTTGGTCAAGCAGATGGTGGAATAAGTCAGCGGCAAATTTCGCAAAATTTGGGAATCCCGCCTTTGACAGTCAACAGAATCATCGTGCAGTTCAGGAAACATGGCAAAGAAACAACTGAGCAGCGTCCGGATCGTCCTGGTCCATCAGAGAGGGCTGTCAAGAGGAGCATCGAAATGGATCCTAGATTAACGACTGCAGAAGTGGCCAAAGTTTGTGGGATGAGCCCAAAATCTGTTCAATGGATTCTCCACAGATTGGGTTATTGTTGCAGAGCAGATGGACAGAAGCCCTTGTTAAGACCTGCCAAACATAGTTAGACGAAAGAAGTGGGCAAGTGATATGATGACCAAGCTTTTGGAAGACTGTATTGTTCTCAGACGAATCAAGATTCACTCAATTTTCGGACAGTAGAAGGATATGGGTC
>NW_013667726.1:110982-127073 GCF_000517525.1 Limulus polyphemus
TGAATATGACTGAAAAATTTAATTTTTTCTGAAAAGATGGTGTCTATTTACTTGTGACCACGCTGTGTATATAAACACCTCACTCAGATGATGTAATTACTTTTTCATGACAAGGCATTGGTCATGATTTTGTCTGACGAAGTGCTGTGGTTTGGAGCAATTGGATTGTGATTTTTGTCACCTTGTGGGTTTCCATATAATCATTATTTCCATAAACAAAACAAACTTGGACATGATGTTTGCAGGTATAAATTCCAATATTACCGTTGTTATGTAGCATCTTTCTATGGTCAGGGGGAAGTCACTTTCCGTGTTTCGATTCGTTGGGAGATGGATGCATATATTCAACTCGGGGATGTTTTTCTCCGGGGGACTGAAGTTTCCTTTTTCATTGATCTTGCGTATTCTAGGGAGAATTTGGACTCAGTTTTCTGATTCTTTTCTTTACTAAGTCGGCTTTTCGTGAGTCCAATTTGGATTAACCTCTTCCTACTCCTTTTCTTCAATAAGCACATTTGGGTTTTGTGCTTTTGGGGCTTTTCTCTGTGACCTTTACGTCTACTCCTCTCTTGATGGGGGAACAGTTGGGGGGGGCTATTTAGTTTTTCCTTCTTCACCTAATAATCCTGGTTCATGTTGAGAGACTTACTACTTTATTACATGATGGATAGTGATAGATATACCTTGTACACTAGTTTGTCTTTTTGCATGCTTTGGCTTTCTACCTCCAGGGGAATATATTTTTTTCATTTCCACAGATTAAAATTATTTAATTTTCGATATATGGGGGTTCCAAGTTGGTTCATGTGAGCACTTGAACCAATTACTTGCTCTGTGATGTTTCTTCCCCCACAAATTGTTGGCAGTCTATCAATGGGGAATGGGGTCTCCTGTTGACTTTTACCTTGGTCACATTGCCTGTTTCTGTTCCTTCTGTAGACATACCTTGGTGAAGGGACTTTGTCTACCAGTTAGTGAGGTGACAACTTTTGAAGGACACATGGTATTCCTTCACTGCAGATCCATGGGGTTCTGGTATCAAGGTTGGTCTTTCTATTCTGATCTTCACCTCCATTATCCTCTTACTCTGTGGTATTTCCACCTCCTCCTGACCAGTGTGGTGTGGATTTACGTTTCACTGCTATCAGAGTTACTGATCATGGGGGTGGTAGTGACAGTTGATCCTGTTCTTCTGGGATTTTATTTCTGTTTACTTGTTGTGCCTGAGACAAAGGGAGATTCGTGGAGGATCGTTGTTCTTTCTCATCCCAACCCATTCTTTGTTTCTTCCCAGTCCACAATGGAGTAATTTTTCACTCTACATTGGCATTCTTCACCAGGTCCGTGAATGCCCAAGTTTGTGGTTGCTGAGGCATTTCTCCACATTCTCATAGTGAATTCATTTTGCCTTTAGCTATGTTTTGTATACAGGGATCAGGTTCTGCAGTTCAGGGATGTAGTCTTTCATCTAACAACAGCACCATATGACTTCTGCTGGGTTGTAAACGTTTTCACCATGTTTTACATCCAGCTCAGCCACCTCCCATCAAGCTCTAGGCTATGGAATGGGCAGTCAGGCTCTTACCTACAGGGAAGGTTCTATCTCTGGGGTTGTGGGCTTCCTTCAAATCTCTTGCATTTTTTGGGAGTAGGACACATGCTATCCCTTCAGTGGTTCTATTGCAACAAATGGATCTGGAACTTCAATACATTAGTTTTTCCAGCATCTTAGTTCTTGAGTGGTGGTTGATTTGGATCATCTCATTCATTAGCATGTGTATGTGTGTATGTATATCTATATATATGTTTTACATATATATGTGTGTGTGTGTGTGTTTGTGTGTGTGTATGTATGTATCTATCTATGTGGGTGGGTGTATATAAATGTATACTGCCCCTCTGTCCAGAGTTTCTCTTCACAGATACTTCTCTCAGGAGATGCAAGATGAATATTCATTCTACTTCAATATTTAGATTTTCTTGCTGTACAACAGGCAATAATGCAAAGTCTAGATCTTTTGCAGGGCAATATCCTCATGAGATGTTTCATCAATTCCAGTGGTCCCTTAAATTTGGTTCTTTCTCTGTGGGGCTTATTCCAATCATGTCAGCTTCCTGGGGTGATGGAATTCATAGCAAGTTGTCAGTCTCAGTCCCCTCTTTCTCCTGAATGCATGGATTCTCTGTTGTGCAGTTTTCCAATAACTTTGTTCTCATTTGGGGCCTCCTTTGTTAGCTTTTGGCTACTTATTGCTACTCAACTACCTCATCTTCAGGTTTGGGTGGTAGATACAATCAGTCCTGCTTGGATGGGATTGCACATCTATAACTTTCCCTCACTTCCTCTTCTTGCAAGATGTTGCTCACCTAGATTGGCTGGCCTCACCATGAGTTCCTCTTCTACAGTTTCTTCATGCGAGTCCACCTTTGCATCTTCATTTTTGTTTATCTTTATTGAGGCATCCTCAACCTAACCTTCTACGCCAAGACTCTTCCCAGCTCATTGGGGTTTAACATTTACAGTTGCCTGGGGTGTGCCTCACAAGAAGTTTGTACCAACTTTACCAATCATGTTCACCATATCTTGTTTTGACCTGTTTTCTACTTGGGTTTAGCTTCATCTCCTGTCATTTAGATTAGATAACATTTCATCTCCTTTTAGTTATCCTAAACATCTGATAGTTTTAGACTCCCCAGTGCTATCCAGCCTTCTTCCCAACTGGCCTTTTCCATTACTTAATCAAAATATTAAGGTGGTAATACATCCCTTGTCCTGACAACTTTTCGAGCCTTTATCCTCGTGTACCATGTATCATCTCTCCCTTCATGGGTATATTGTTATTGCTGACATGCTGATGTCATCTGCTGGAGTTGTTGACATCTTTTTAGAACTCTTTATCTTTCAATATAGGGCCTTTTATACCCTGATAGGTCCTTTCTTTCCAAGTCTCTGGCCAACAGGGAAGGGGATACACCCCTTTCCACAATTCTTTTGCCACCCATTTCTCACGTCTACAATCAATCCAGTAGTGTTATATGGCTCACTGTAACTCCTTAGTTCTTGTCTCTGTATTCTTTGGGATACTTCAGTTTCCAAAGGTTTATCCCCACTTTCATGGAGGTGGTTTTGAAAATATCCAGGATGCATATTATAGATTTTACATGCGAGGAATCTTCTGAGTTACATCTCATCAGCTTCAGCACATTTGTCTTTCACTGCCCATTTCTTTGATTCACTGGGGGACATTTTATGGGCCTCTATATGATCTTCTCCTAATGCTTTTTTTTCTCACATTCTTTATATGATCTGACAGTTTTTCTTCTGGGGATTTTCCACAAGATTATATGGAGGTGGGAGTAAGCTTGTCTTGTCTTTCTTTTTCAGGGTACCTTACATCTTGCTTTCACTGGATCCCACTCTGTAGCAAGTGTTGCGAAGACAGGTTTGCTTTTATCAATCCAATTCTGCACTAACAACCCATTTGACTATACTTAATTCTGATTGCAACTGGCTCTGCAAAAATGAAGTGTTCCATAAGATCATCTAGGCACATTACCAGATGGTATTACAGTATTATCATAGACCACTACTCATGGACTATCATGAGTAAAGCTAAAGGGGATTCTGACTGTCCCTATCGATCATTGGATTGAATAAATTGGGGTTGGTCTGCTTTTAAAAATTTAGGGAACTTGGTTCTCCTATTGCGCTGTTCCTCCAGAGTGTTTGAGTGTCACTCAAACTATGTGTTTGAGTTCCTACCCCAGTCCCTGGATGTATTTCCCAGATGTCGGTAGGAGCAGCACTAGCCTACATGGGAACCTACTTGTAATACTGATGCAGATTTGATCCTATGCTATCCAGTTGGGGTGTGCTTGACCCTTCTTATGAACAATGTCAGGTTATATATTGTTCATTGATGGAGGTCCACTATCTCCTTATAATCCCGAATTCGAAGTAGTCCCATCCTATGTCCTTGGTTGAACACAGTGTTCCACATCCTGTCCATAATTCTGGGGGTATGTGTAATGCTCTTTTCCCACTCAGTTGAATAGTGAGGATGAATGTTCATAATTCCAGACTGGATGAGTTCTGTCCCTTTGGTGAGTAAGGCATATATGATCCCGTTATTCCGAGGCTGGAGTGGTGCCTTTTGTACTTCTTCAGGTGGAAGGGAAACTTTATCCACTTCAGTGTTGCTTACCTTCTCATCATAAGTGATTACATTATCTGAGTGAGGTGCTTATATACAGTGTCAGGACAGAGGGCGCATTGATGCAGGTGGAGGAATTTGCAAATTAGATATTGCCAAGGGCATTTAAGTGAGATATAAAAGACTGGAGCATGCGAGACCGATGCTTAGATAGATGAAGCCAATGTCAAGGAATAGCTAAAGAGTCAGCGGAGGTAAGTATTATTAGATATACATTTTCAATTTAGAAAAATGTTAGCGTTTATTCTATGAAGCCATCAATTATGCTATGGGAGAGTACACTAGCACTCTCAACGTAGGGATGGCAAGGATACCCGTATTAAAGCAATACAAAAATAATCTGGATTTTCTTCTCTACAGGTCATCAGGAGCAAGATATGAAGAGCTACCTGGCATGGTCACTCTATCTCTGGTGTATATGCTACTTTTCAGCTATCCAGAGCATTCCAAAGTCAAAAACTGACTAATAGCCAAAACCAAGATTACTTGCATTCATTCATCATATTTCTTCAACAGGCCTTTACATGGAGAATAAAATCCCTACATTACTGGCTTCCTTACAGACAAAACAAATAGGATCACAATTTTCAATCATAAAATGTTACATTTATGACTATTTTACTATAGAGTTGTATTCTAAAATTATCTGAAGGAAAGGTATGATGATGAAAGCTGAGATTCTATTTAAACACTAAACATTCAATAGACAAAGTAGAGAAGCCAGTAATGTGGGGAATTTATTCTCTATGTAAAGTCGAGACGTCTTAGTCTGCTATGTGATCATTAGCCAGATCAAGTGATATGTCCACTTCCATCCCTGTCTTGTTTGGTTCCTTTGTTCAAGTTCAGTAGCCAGTCTTACATAGCTTTTTTTTTAGCAATAAAGTTTTTTCCTAATACTTGATTACATTTCTTTATTCCTATAAAATGAACATTTTATATTTTTTTGTCTTAGGAATTGTGTTTATTTTTACAGGAATGATATCATAAATTGTATGATTTAAGAAATGAAGTAATTAAAAAAATTTTATAGGATAAATCAGTTCAGCTTTTTTAAGATTTTCTTATCTTTTTATAGACACGGCGACACTTAAGACTTCGAGAGCTGTTGTTACAGTATTCACATGATGCTTCCCTTATTGTAATGTAAGTACAAGTAGTTATTATGGAAAAATTAGTGCTGTTAATTTTGTATGTTTTTAAATTACCCATATGGACATTATAGTGTTACACTTTTTTTGTGTATTTTTCTTTTCCTGTGTGTGTGTGTGTGTGTGTTTTGATAGCTGTGCATCATAATACAAGAAAAGATATGTTAATTAAGTAACATTATATAGTTTGTCATAAAGTTTTCAGTGTATAAATTGGATGATAATCAGAGACAATTTCTTTGAGTCTGCGATGTATGCACATACTAGATGCTTCATACATCTTTGTTTGTGACCATAGAGGTGAGTCTTAATATCAATATTGTAATACATGGAAGCACTACTTTTGATCTGAATAATTGCTGCTTTCATTTGAAACATGATCTTAACATGGTTCTATCATTTGTCTAGTGCAATTTAATTTCTTCCAGAGATTTTTCATAGGGTTAAGCTCTGATCTCCAAGATACTTATAATGGTATTTTGAATCCAGCTGTGATTTGTACATGCTTTGTGACAGAGAACATTCTACTGGAATAATGGACTAATCTGCTTATCAAACACCTCTGCTATGATGTCTGAAATGGAACCATTTAAATGAGCAGCCATATTGCATATATATTTCACACAAAATGAGAAGAAGGAATCCCAAATTATAATACCCATTGGGTTACATAGACCTGTAAATCTTGAATTTTAGAGAACTCTTGGAAAACTGGTGTTTCATAAATTTATGATTTACACTGGAAAGTTCCTGGAATTAAAAAACAAAACAAACAAAAAAACTCCTTGATATTTGCTAATAACAGTTCTTGAATTTCACCTAGAAATAAAAATGATCTGTTTCTCAATTTTATTTTGATGAATATTACCTTTTTTTTTCAATAAAAAAAATCTATCATTAACACTTTTTTTTTTTTACCCAGGATTAATTTACTGTGATGTGTGGTTACTGTATACACTTGTTTCCAATATTCTAAAAAAGTACATTCCTCATTGTGGGTAAGGGTCATCCTAACTTTTGACAGAAAAGGCCCAAGTTGAGATTAAAGACATCCAAATGATAGGGGTTGATAGTCCCACTTAATCTCCTTTCATGGAAGTACCCTGCTTAGGTGCTCTGGAGGAAAAAACCCCACCCCAAAATAAATTTCAGCAATTTTGATGGTTAATAAAATCCTTTGTCATCTTTATTTCTCTTTTGAAATATCTAATATTGAAGAAAAAAATTAATAAAAGTAACATAAAATAATGAATATGATCATAATCTAATGTAAAATTTTAGATAAAACTTATCAAGTTAAAAATTGAGAGCAGTTTATATGAATTTTTCTAAAAAAAAAGCTGCAGTTTGTCTGACCATAGGAGTTTCAAAAACAAATTATGCTGCACTATCAAACACTCAAAAAAACAACACACCATCTCCCTTAAAATTTCCATTAGCATTAATTCTTTGCTGTCAAACATCTTAAACATTTATCTGCTTAAGTTTCACAGTCGTAATTCTTCAAATAAACAACAATGGATGGAAAACATATTCAGTTAAAAAGTCTTTCACGTGTCTGTCTATCTGAGTCCATCATTTGATTTGTAATTTGATATATTTACAATCGTTTATATATTGGTGAGACAGGTCACAAACTGAGAGATTTTGCGAGCACAGAATATATATTATTAATGTTAATATCAATGATCCAGTCTCCTGACATACTTGAGACAACGAACTAAGTGTTTTAAGGTTTGCACCAGTTGAACATTCTTCACGTGAATGTGGGGAATAGCACTTTATTTATGAAATGAAAAATGTTTTTTCATTTGATGTTTTTTCTCATTATTTTTTATTTTTTTACAATCACTTGTGGTAATCTAATTCATTTCTCTCTCTTTATTTTTTTACCAGTAGTTTAGTATCCCCTAAAAAGGCCATTTTTCTGTATGCTGTTTCCTTCATATTGAATTACCTTGTTGTTCTGTTTCATTCACTCACATTTACTTTATTCTATTTTTCTAATTTATTATATGGATTTTATTGTATTGTTTATTTTGCCTATAATAATCTTTTAAAGTGAGATATGGAATGATTTCCTTGAAAATTTGAAAAAGTTCATGAAAAAACTGCCAGGTCTGTATGAACCACGAAACCTTGTTATAGTTCTCCTTCACACATTTGTGCATCACCATCATTGTCAAATTATTTGCCTAACTACATACAAACTCTGATTCTGCCATCATTTTTAAACTAAATTAAACTGCTTTCATTATTTCACAACATTTATGACAAGTCTTCAAGATTTTTGTATAGAGGGGCTTTACACTAAGCCAAGATAACTGCTTATTTTCCAGAACATTTTTTTGTGTAGTTGGTAGACATACATATTGTTTTTGAAAAATGACTGCAGTGGTTATATATTGTATTTTATGTGTTATTACAGGACATTACCAATGCCACGAAAAGGAACTTGCTCAGCACCAATGTACATGGCTTGGTTGGAAACACTAACAAGAGACATGCCTCCTTTCTTGTTGTTACGTGGAAATCAGACTAGTGTCCTGACCTTTTATTCTTGATTCATATATATTGTACTTGTATATACTAGTAGCTAAGGATGTTATTTGAAGAGTCTTCCTATTGATATAAAATTTTGGGTAAGAAATAATAATAATACCTATATTTCAATGAAAATTCAAAATATCTAATGAATTTAGATAAATGCAGTTTTCAATGTTAAACATTTTTATCAGTTTCACAGAAAGTCAGTTGTTGTAAAATGTAGTATTTTCTGTTGAATACTTAATAGATAAGTTCTTAATTTTTAATGAGAATTGAACAAATTTATTTTCCACTTATTTGATCATAATGTCTGCAATATTACACAGCTTAAACATTTTTCAAGGAATACAGTAAATCATAAAGGAGTCTAGATTCAAATTTTTTCATTTTATTCTGAAAGGAATACTCCTGTCAAAAGCAGCATTTTACTTGTAAAGTTTAGAAGAAGTTAGTAGTTTAGAAATAGATATATATGATAAAGACTGCTGTTTGCCCAATCAAAATTTGTGAAAAACTTCAATTAAAAGTTTTTAAGTTAGGTATGTGAACCATTCTGAATACCAGCAAAGCCTTATAAAATCAATATAAATTAAACCTGCAACATGAAATATTTAAAAAAATTATTTGTTTCTAGTTTTGGAACTCATCTTTCTCTTATGCCAAAAGTTCAAGAAAGGAATTAATTGATGATAGATACAGTCAAAGTGAAGTTTAAATGGAAAAAAGTATATTGTTCTTTTCCATTTGCTACTGCTTCATTGGTTTGTTTCAAAAAAAATATCTTCACTAAATGAAAAAATAATAATTATAATAGCCATGTAAATAGTAAATTAATTCCTCATTTATACAGTGTTGATATTCAAGAAAGATTGTAGTATAAGTATATCTTATTTGTTTAAAAGAAGTTTTAGGTAAAGGGTATTGAGTTGTCTTGAAGATGGAGTAGACCTATATCTTGCACCATAGTTGTTTGTTTGGTGAGGTGTATGAACTGCTAGTGCAGATCTGAATTATGAATTTTGTTGCCATAAATTCCAATAATTTAAATTATGTAATATTTTATTTAGTTAAATTATTATATGTAGGAATTCATGCTAAACTACTTACTGCTTAAAGCAAATGTGCAAAGCTTTAACAGCAGGTAGCTCTGTTGAGACATTCATTAACTATTTTTCATTCATTTTTCTCAGATCACTTCATTGCTTATTTGGTAAAATTCAAATGTTGTAAGCAAATTTGTCTAGTTTGCAGGTGGGCAATATGTGACTTTAAACTGTAGTTTTTCACCCTGAGAGATTTCAACTTCTTGATAAAAGTATCAGTACTAAAATTATTTATGAACAAACAAATTCATCACTTTTAGTAAACTGGTATTTTTTTCTCAAGAGTGTTTTAGAGCACAGGAAAATATCTTTAAAACATCATTAATCTGTTATATATGCAGATTAACACTATTAGTTAGAATATTACATATGCATGAAGACATGTATACAGTGGAAACCATGCATTCATTTCCATTATGTTAAAACACATTAGCAAAACTAATCCAGCATCAATAGATGCGTATCTACTTAAGTAAAAAAACATGTATTAACACAATCCTTGGCACAATATTTACAACAGACTTCTCTAAACACTGAAAGCAGACAAACCAAAAAGTAAATTAGTTACTCAATGCTAGAGGATTTTTTAACTTTAGTACAAGTAACAGTCTATCCTGGAGTGGCTGACACCATATTTTCTGTTAATAAACTGCCAGTAAAGATCTTGCAACAACACTGCAAAACTTTCCTTGGTAAAAATTATCAAAAAATAAAATCATTTTAATAACCTATCAAAGACACACAATTAGGGTGCTTGATGTGTGACAGTAACTCCTGGTTTGACGTTCGGGGACACTGCTTATTTGCTTTTGATGTTAGAAGAAATGTTTATTTGCACTGTATGTTTTACACATTACATGTTTATTTATTAACAGTTCACACAAAATGTGAACATATCTTTTAAAGATACAAGTTCTGTACTTTTTCTTTCTACGAGTTAAAAGATTTTAAATATTAACTATTTTGTTGAGAAACTATTAATTTAGGTATTGCAATATATGAGAAAAATGTTTTTAGTCCAGTAATGATTTAACATGCTTTGAAGAAATAAGTGCACTGGTAATTATTTTAAAGTTTATGTATATATAGTTTTATTTTCATGGAAATAATGTAATATCATTCATGACATGTCTCATACCTAAACAAATGCATTCAACACATCCTGTGAAAACATTATGCTGGCATATTTTAGTTTTGTGTAGAATAACATCTATCAGTTTTATTTATTATACTGTCTAAATCAAGCTGGATTATACAAGTGTAAAATATTTCGTATGAATGATATCTTAAGCATTTCTACCTACAACATGTGGAGTGTATTGTTGTTGATAAAGATCAAATATCTCAAACTTTAACCCTATTTATGTGCAAAACAAATATGCAGGATCTTGTGAAAATTAAGTTTCCTAACCCCACTGAACACACAATGATATTAAAGTAAGTTAGATAAAACACCACATCATTTGTATACATACAATATTAATGGTGATAGGATAGTGTTCTGCCTTCTTAAGTTTTTTTTATTGGATATCACTAAATAACATAATTTAAAGTAGCCTTAATAAAATTGAGATTTAACTGACCAAGACATAATAGAGCAGAGTGTAAAAAAATATGTAGGGAGCCGTCATGCTAAAAGATGACAGAATATAGATGATCTGTAATAAACTTTGGAATTTGCTTCATCCATATTGAACAGCATCTATGATTTGATGGATATGAATACATTTTAAACTTGTTAACATGATACTAAACATGAAAGGATACTAGACATTGGTGTACAGGGTGAGACAAAAGTTACTGTATAGTTGATACTGAAGAAAATATTATGAAGACAACTGAAACCAATTTAATTATTGCTTGTTTCACAGTGAGACATTAGAAATCAAACTATGTTCTAAATTAAAGAATTTTATAGCAGTTTTGCTCCACCCTCTATGTGTGCTGTAATATTAATTGGCAACTGTGATAAGACAGGATAAGTCCCAACAAATTAACATATGAGAATGGTATAAATCCTTTGACTTATTAGTTTTCTATGTTTGATCCCTGTTTTCATTTTTCATCTTTTTATTAAATAGTATGTAGTCATAATTATTCAACTTGTTGAATTATAAATAACATTGTGTATGTGCATTATTTTCTACTAAAACATGGTGAAATGTATCTTCTAAATGACATGTTATGTAATAAAAGTAAGTAATATCTTCTAAATGATATGTTATGTAATAAAATTAAGTAATATATATTTTATATATTCAGAATAGTCTTGTAAAAGTGGCTTTTTTTTAAATGTAGATACTATTCCATTGTACTCTCTAGTTTTCTTTCATGATTATCTTAGTGCTTATGGCTCATTAGGTTGAGTTTTAGGCAAAGTGAGATTTACAAAAAAATAAATTGTTTATTAGCAATGTGGGAGTTGTGTACTGTATTTTACCAGAAGTATGTGATTAGTTTCAAAATAAAACCTTTATCTTCAAAGCATGATACTTGTTTGTGATTTCAATAAATTTATATTAAAAAAGAAGAATAACCTTTTATACTGAGATATACTTTGAATAGCAACATTTGTCTAAAATAATGATTAATAGTAGGTATTGCAGACTGTTTTTAGTCCTTTCTCTTCAAGAATTAAGTATTTATTTAAGCAATTTATTTTTGAATATTTAAACTACTTTGATGCAAGCAGTACTCTATAAATATAAAAATATATAAAAAATTAAACACTTGAAAAATATATAAAAATTTACTGTTCATAACTTCAATATTTTTATTGATAATATTGTAAAAACTTAGCAGAAAACAAAGTAAAAATTCATTTAAAAGTGTTAACAAGCTTCTGAAATAGAAAAATTAAACCTGAATTAATATTTTCAAAAGTAAAATTAGAGTTATTTTTAAGTCTTTTGACTCCTATTTCCCAAAAGAATGATTAGGGCTGTCCATCTTTAGTAATCAGCCACCACATTTCTTAATGCAATTCTTTTGAATATGGTACATACACATAACCCTGGATATCAAATCAAATGCTCCAAGATATGGTAAATGCAGCTTTAACAAATTATTGAAAGTCTGCTGTCAACTGATATTATGAAACTTGTTTATTACAAATTCATATTGTTACAGCATCAAAAAAAATGTTGAATTTCTCAAAGCTTTTTGGCCATGGAACACTTTTGAGCTCTAAAACTATTGATAGAACCCTTAATAAACATTATGTTAAAAAGTTAACTTATAATAATAATAATAATAATAAATTATATTTGTACAATAGGTAACTACATACAGAAGTAAATTTATAGAACTTTATTTCCCGTTTCTTATATTTATACATTAATTATAATTAAACAGTTTCTATTCAAGAAAGTACTTAAGTCTTAACTTTGTAACACACAAACAAAGTCTCAAAAAAAGATTAAAATGTTTGTTCCTTTTAAATGGGAAGAACGTTGTTGCTTCTTTTGCTTGCAAATCTGTTTAATCTTTCCAGTGATACTGGATTCTCATATCAGGTGCATCATTCAGTCCAGCTTGTTGTCTACTTGAAACACTGCAATTGTTTTTCTCTAGCATCTAACTTACAGTAAGTCATTAATTAGGTTCCACCCATAAATGAAATAGTCAATGACAAAGGGAATACAGGGTAGTATGATTTGTGGGCTGAAGAGCTTTTAAACAATACCTGGCCTGTTCCTTTACTCCAACTATGCTAAACAACATTTTCTTGTGGAAATCTTGGGTATATCGTACGTAACACAGTTTGAGAAACTTTGCCATTTCACTTATTTCATTTTTATGCAAATCTTATGAATTACCAAGTGATCTGAATTGAAAGCAGTTGATCAGTCAGCCTGTGCTCCAAATGACCATTTGTTAAAAAAAAGGAACTTTTCGTGTTTCATATCTTGACATTTCACTTTAAAGTAAAGAATAGTCACCACAAACACAAGGGTATCATGGCACAGATGTTGCTTGCTCAAAACCAGTGTTGATAAAGTTCCTGAGGTATCCTTGACCACTTCTCATGAAAAAAAATGTTATTTTTAGGGCTTCTTTGTAGTGTTTGCAGTTAACTTGACAGGATGTGACATGCTTAATGGGATTGAAGTCCAGTAAGTATGCAGGTCGTACCATTTTATCATTTCCCTATTTTCCAAAGAATGTGCTATTCAGTTTAGCACGAGGAAGTTAGACATTATCATCCAATAGACTGTAGTCAGGAATAACTGCACCAGCACATGGCAGAACAAAGGGATGTAGTTCCTGTAATGTGTAACATTAGTGGTACTATTCCACAGGATATGAAGGTTGTTACATCCACAAGTGTTTGCTGCTATCCAAGCTGTATTCCCATCGATGTGATGTGCATCACACTTCTATATGAAGATGAGTTTCATATTGTTTCAGGTTCTCTCTGAATAATTATATGACTTTTGTCAGGCTAACAGAGTGAACCATAACTCATATCTAAAAATAACATTGACTTGCATCTTGTTGATACATTAAATATGCTTTTGGGGTCAATGTAATTAAGCTGTTTTAGCCCATTATTTAGTGAAATGCAGGTCATTTGACATGTGGCATACAGACTGGCCTTGTAATCTCTGTGGTTAACCATCTTTATACTGACATGACATTTAGTTGAGACTGTTAACATCTGACAACCTTATAACAAATATCATACAATTGCCAGTGAGTAAAATGAACTTATATAGGTCATGTATTTATTTTGAAGATGTAGATCTGCCTTGTCTAGGTGTCTGAGCAACTGTATGATTCGTTTGGAAGTAGTTCTTGATTAATGAAACTGACATACCAACCATTTCATGTTCTTCTGCCCATATTCTACAATAATCAATTATCACACAAATATAATGGTTACCATTGTAAGTTTTGGAGCTCCATGGTGATGTCCATAGCTGTTTTCTCTAACAGAACATACAACTTGCTATTGAAGTTTTCCCTGATATTGAAATTATTTCCTTGAAATCTGCAGGAAATGCAGTGTCTGTACAAGTGGAATACATGTCTGTTGAAATGAAACCTATGAGACCATCTCAACAAGTTGGTATCATGTAATGTTCAAAGAGTTCTGGATCTCAGAGACCTCATAACCACTAGCGATATCACAGGTCAGGTGCCATGCTTGCATAGACTGAAGCAATGTTTTGGTACTTCCTCCTATACCTCCAGTTGTTGAAACAACTGTCAGAAGTCACTTTCTTCCATGTTAAGTTCAATGGTCTATGATGGCTGCAATTGCCTTGCTGCTTGGCAAGTAGCAACAAAGCTAAGCACGAGTCCTTTAGATGATCCTCACAAACAATGTCATCACATCTGGTCCTCATTCATCAGTAGAATTTTTGCATTTTTTATGGTTTATTGTCATATCTAATGTTTTGCAGCAGCATTTTGTCCTGGATCTGGACATTTTCGTTAGCAAAAAAAACTTCTGCATTGCCATGTTGGCAAGCCAGTCAGTGTTGTGCAGTGAAGCTGTGCTCCTTTATTACCATTATCCGCTGTTATATATATATATATATAATATACCTTCTAGTTTTCTAAGGTTCACGAGCCATTTTAGTGATGCTCAACCAAAACTAGTGGTAAATTCTTTACCATATAAATAATGACAAAAGAGCTTAACATATACTATGACTTTAAACAGTACTTGCTTTGTTGTGCAGTAAAGGCACTTGATGAACATTAATGTTCTACCTGTATATGCTGTAACATGCTCTACTCTATCTGCACTTGCAACATCACTGCTTTGAATTCTGTTGTCAACTAGGATGATCGTGGCATTTTGTCTCTAAAATCCTAACACTTGGGTATAAAACTGAAACTTATTTTAGGGACTAGAATGACTACACAGTTCCCCAATCCATCTGAAATTGGCATTTATCGTACTTAATGCAGAAAGCAGTTCTAACATAACAAGAAAAGTTTGACACAGAATAGTTATGATAGATAGCCAAAAAAATATCAAACATTGAAATAATATATTCAATCTTTCAACTTCAAACACAAAAATATCATCTACATCTTTTAACCACATAATGTGAGCTTCATCAGCCTCACAAAAGTAGCTGTGTAATATACGGATTAACCAATATCAGGCAAAACATGATAGCTTATATGAATCTTATGACATGCCATTTGGCTTCTGCAATGCACCTATCACTTTCTAGTAATCAATAGAGCTTACACTATGGGGCCTACAAAGGGAAAGATGCTTGATCTCTGTTGAGGACATCTTGGTGTTTGCTGCTAAAAACCCTTTATAAAATGAGAGGTTAATAGTTTCATAGAATTTAAGTCCTATAATACTCATTTGTGGCAAATTTCTCCGAAATAGCTACACCATTGTCTATACTGATTAAAGCTAAAGCACATTTTAGACAGATTTAAAACTGTAACCAATTTCAGTTATTTAAACATGCTTTAGTCAAGGGACAGTTGTTAGCATATCTACAGTTAGATTCATACCAGTTATAGTGGAACTGGAGCAGCAGTATCACAGTTCAAGAATGAAATAAAATGTGTCATCATATTACTGATGGCTCCAGGAGGAAGATACTGCAAAGAAATATCTGCTTCCAGTTCTAGTATTTGTCAAGCATTACTACCACTAATTGTATGATAGGAGGTTTACCATTCAAGCGTACCATGCATTATTGAAATGACTTTATATGAACAGTGAATCCAAAGTGGCAAGGAACCTCCCCAGATCCGATAAGATATTGCCCAAATTATAAAGGATTCAGTGATAACCAAAGAAATAATGAAAAAACAATAATCATGGCTAGTTGCAAGTCGACAGTTGATTTCGAGAATCTTTTATCAGGAATATACCATTAGATTTTGGGTGAGTGTCAATAGATTGTACATCCTGATATGCTGATATTCAACAGGTAGCTAAAGGATCCATAATATGCATGCTTAAGAACTGTGATGTAGGGAATACATTGAACATGGCCAACAAAGGAAAAGAAGCAGACCAACTGAACAAGCAAAATCTTTATTCGCAATTTTGACAGTGTTTGTTTGTTTTGAATTTCGCGCAAAGCTAC
>NW_013667726.1:127083-128506 GCF_000517525.1 Limulus polyphemus
AGGGGCGAGCATGTTTGGTGGGACGGGGATGCGAACTCGCGACCAGCAGTTAGCCAGTTTCTTGTTAAATGGCTATCTGGCTGCTTGGGTAAAGAGCAAAAATCAAGAGACAATGATAAAAATCACAAAGAGAATTGAGAGAGAAATTTGTTTGATAAAAGCCACTTTTATAGTCAAGCCAATGCCCTAGTGTTGTATAATCCTTTAGATTAAATACCCTATTCTACATATGAGATTATAACAATCCCAAATCAGTTTGTACATAATTCTGTGCCACCAGTTTGAACAGTGAGACTAAACTTTTATATTTTCAAAGGTTCTGTAAGAATTACATAGTAGCAGGTCTTATATCCCTATATAAGACCTGCTACTATGTAATTCTTATAGAACCTTTGAAGATCTTGACAGTAACATGGATGTGTGGAGGATGTGAGCTATACTAACAATTTAAGTTGGGTTTGCACAGTAATACCTCAACATCGTGATATTTATGTCCAAAGATCATTATGGAGGTTGGAATGCCAACTTCAAAGACAGTTTTACTCTCTCCTCTATTGATGTATGTATTCCAATTATTTATTTCTTCTTAATTTGTTTTATTTTTGAGCAGCCACCTTCCTATATCTGGCTGCAGACAGCAAAAGGTGGTAAAGATGTGGGATGTTGTGGGCTATATTATTATTATTAAGAATGTGAGGCCTGTAAAACTGAGATTAAACTGGATAGACGGTGTACCCCCAACGCAAGTTGGGTCTTACTTCCACCAGTACCTCAAAAATCAGGACACACTGCATAACTACCCACCTTATGGTGTGTGCCCAGGTGGTACGTGTCTGTTTTGTAGCTGTGTTATTTCTCCTTTTTTTTTCTTTAATTTTCTATGTAATATTACAATTTTTTTTCATCTGAGGTTTGGATATGCTCTGTTATATTCACGCTATTCTTCCTTATGATGTAATCTTTTCTCTTTATTATATACTAGTTATGACAGGGTGAGATAAATTAAGTCATCTCAAACCCATTTCATTATCTCTAGGGTCTTCTATGATTCGAACATTAAACTTAACCTTGAATAGCCAAATCAGCCCCCCCCCCCTCCAGTGGCAGAGCAGTGTGTCTGCGGACTTACAACGCTAGAAACTGGGTTTCGATAACATGGTGGGCAGAACACAGACAGCTCATTATGTAGCTTTGTGCAAACAAACAAACAAATAATAGCCAAATAAAACTTGCAAGACACTGTTAAACTACAGACGATAAACGAAACACTTAAACTCCAACATCTAACTAAAATAGTTCAAATAAAATTAAACAAGTATATGAAATGCAACTTAAAATATATTCAAAATTTGTTCATATTGTTACGACAGCAAAGTCACGTGACGCTGGTAACACGTGATGAGTTTCTAGAAGGATCATGAAG
>NW_013667726.1:129198-150730 GCF_000517525.1 Limulus polyphemus
AAGGCTCGAGTGTTTTCCAGACGCCCTATATTTTTTGTATATATAAGCCCGGCAAATAAAGCGGAGAAGAGAAGTGACGGCATAGATAACTGCAGACGGGGAAATATAGAGTCAGATAATCCAGTTCAGTGAGCGGTAGTGACCGTAAATAAAGTGCGTGAATCGTTGTGAATTATAGCGTGTGTTTAAGTTAAAGTGACTGTGGAAATTAAGTGTATTGCAAAGCTGTCTTGAGAAAGAATAAACCAGTTTTATTTAAGAAAGGACTTGTATCACTGAAGTTTCTCGGAAAGAATTTCTACGGAAAATTAACAAACGAACAGAGACGTAACAAAATAAACAAACAAATTCCGAGTTTATTGTTAATCACAAAGCCACATTGTAGATTATCCTTGCCGTACCCACCACAAGTATCGCAACCCGATATGTAGCATTGTAAATTCACAGACTTACCACTCGCAATCTGAGGGTCGCGGGTTCGAATCCCCGTCCCACCAAACATGCTCGCCTTGTCAGCCGTGGAAACGTTATAATGTGATGGTCAATCCCACTATTCGTTGTTAAAATAGTACCCTAAGAGTTGGCGGTGGATGGTGATCACTAGCTGCCTTCCCTCTAGTCTTACACTGCTAAATTAGGGACAGCTAGCGCAGATAGCCATTGTGTAACTTTGCTCGAAATTCAAAATACAAAACAAACAATTTCATGATTGCTAGTGTAAGAATACATGTATAATGAATAATTAGTGGACTAAAAGTGTTTCAGTGTTTCTGAATCTTTAACGTGATGTTCTAATTGTGTGTTCAGCACTTGTAAATCTCTGATCTAATCGGGTAAATAACGAATATTAAATTTCGATCAGGGCAAAATACCTACTTAAATCAAAACTTTGCGCGAAATTCAAAACAAACAGACTTACCACTGAGCCACTGGGGGTAGGAGGAGACAACACATAAGATAATAATATTCTTGTACAATATAGGAAGAAAATTGTCATTAAATTAACTCATCTAAGACGATGTTAAGCTAAAAACACGTTTAGAGAACAATTGGATGTTGTGATATTTATTCCTTTCTAGTTATGTATTAAGTGAAAATGAAAAACATCTGAAAGGCTCTTTACTACCTTTTAATCTAATGTATGTTTTATGCGTGTTTTTATATATAGTATTTAAACACAAGTTCATACTTTGGGGTTTGTGAATCCTGTACATTTCTTTCAGATATACAGTGAAAAGGTTGTGCTCTTTAATCAGCTACACAGATATAGTGTATATAGCAGATGGAGTAACAGTACCTCCAAATACTCAAGTGGTGTTCCGTGGTTTACTATGGATGAGTTATTTGCATCATTATCTTGTAACATGGTTATAGAATTCATGTATGAAATGAACTGTTTTCTTTCCAGAAAATAGACAGCGTTAATTCAGGCAGTTATCTGTCCAAGGAGGAGGTTCCAGTATTGGTTTGTAATTATGGGAAATCAGTTATCCAGCTTTATCCTGGAATGGTTTGGACATGGTAAGCAAAGTGTAAGTAAGCCATGCTAGTAGTAATGTTAGTTTCATCTGTCGCACTTCAACCAAAATCAAGAATGCAGCTACCAACACATCTAAGATCAATGATGGAGAATTTTGCAAAAAAATCTTGTTCCGTTGCAGCAAATGCAACCCAGTGACTTGTTGGTTGAATATGCTAATCTATTTGTGGGACCAAATGACCAATTGAGTTGAACAACAGTAATTGTCTGCAACATAAATACAGGTGATGCACCCCCAATAAAGCAACTTCCATGCTGTCTTTCTTGGAGCACTAGGGATGTAGCCACAGCTGAAATGCAGTGTATGTTGAAAGAGAAAGCCTTTGAAAATGGTTGGTTGTCTTTAGTAGTGATTGTCATGAAGGAGGAGCATATGTCAATGTTCTGTGTTAATCTTAGACAGGTTAATGTAGTAACTCGCCTTTCTTTTACTACGAAGAGTTGAATGTCCGAATATGTTAGAAGGTTCTATTTAACTAAACACTTTGAATCTGGCATCTGGATACTGACAAGTAGAGGTAGATATCGAAAGCAGACCTAAGACTGTTCATAGCATGACAGATGTCTTGTAAATGTTCTGGATCGTGTCATTCGGCCTGTATGATGTTCCCACCAGTTTGGAGAAGCTAATGGAACTTACACTAAAGGGGCTGCAATTGGAGAGGTGTCTGTATCTACATTAACAATTGATTCGGTGTTTGGTTTTCACAATGGAGTCTGCCACTTTGAATCTTAAAATAATATTCCAGTAGATAAATAAAGTAGGTCTAAAACTGAAACCAGTAAAGTGTTCACTCATGCACACTTAAGTGGAGTTTAATGGTCACATTGTTGGTAGAGATGGAGTTTCTACAAGTTCTGCTATGATAGCAGTTCCCTTGATTTTATATTGTATTACTGATGGTTTGTAGCTAACTTCTGAAAAATAGCAACACTATTGTCTGCTCTAATAAAATTGAGGTGCACTTTGGGTGGAGTGAGAAATATGATCAAGCATTCAGATATCTAAAGCTTGCTTTAGTGGATGCTCCAGTGCTGTCATGTCCACAATAAGGCAGTGAGTTGCTATTAGACAATAATATCAACGACAATGGTGTCAGGATGATCTTATCACAACTGCACAATTGAGTGGAAGATATAATCACATAGGTTAATTGTATGTTCATGGTCCCAAATGCAGATACTGTACGATGAATAGAGAACTGCTTGCTGTTATAGTATTCGTAAAATATTATCACAGCTAATTGTATAATAGAAGGATCACCATCCAGATAGACCATGCTTTGTTAAAATGGTTAATTAATTTTTAAAAAAGGAGAAAGATGTGGTATACACGTTGAATAACAACGTTACAAGAATATGATTTTGTCATATTGCATTGCCCAAGAAACAAGGATTGAATATATTACTGCACAGTGATACTATGCATTTGTGGAATGTTCTGACTCTGGACGTCTGTGAGATTTAAAGCAATTTCTGTCACAGCATCATCGAGTCATGTAGTAGAAGATTCTGCTAGTGGATGGATGCTGCAATTAACTCTTTGGGGGCAATGGGAAAAGCAGTTGAAGGACCGAACTGTATTATGGACATTCCTTGTCATACTACTGGATAGTGCCCATCCAGTACAAGTAAAGAAATGAAGCATGGATGAACGTAACCTGTGCACTTGCATAGTCAGTTACAGTTACAGAAGAGTATTGCAGTCTCGATCCAATTCTTTCATAGTGAAACTGAGAATTGACTCCATGATAACCAGATGGTAAGAAGAGAAATGAGGCTGGTTCAAAGATTAAACCATGATTACCTGTTCAATATAAATATATATGTTGGAGGTATCCCACACTATACAAAATATAAAATTCAAAAACAGCTAAAATGGAATAGAAAAATGCATCATTTAAACAACGCTTTCCCACTGTTAACGTGGCATCATCAGGTACTATACATTTTCTTTGAAAACAGGATTAGTAACCACTATCTAACAATATTAAACAAAGAAGCCTGGTTGTAAAAGTTTTTTCTTTATCATTATTATGATTATGTTTTATTTTAAATGAAAATATATACCAACTAGATTTTCTTTCATTTTACATTATGTAATTTATTAGTTTTTGATCATAGATCAGGGTTTTTCTTTTATTATTTCATTCTTATTTATTGTATTAGTTTTGAATGATAGTTAAAAGGTTGCTCATTGGTATGTTAGGAATGAGGGGAAGTGAACGTGCTTCTCGACCATGTCACTAATTTAAAGTTAATTGGTTTCAAATTTATATTTAATTCTCAGCTTGAAGAAAAAAGAAAAGTGTGGTATGCAGGCATACTATATATTTTATACTTTTTCATTTTGATATACACATTTTTTAAACTTTTAAGTGAGACTGAGTATGTGCAGTTTTTGCATAAATACGTGGTCAGAAAATCATTAAGCCGTAAGTTCATTCTACTTACCTTTGTTCCTCTGTTGTTCTCTTAGAGACAATACCTACTCCACAAGTGGGAATAACATAGCACATTATAGAAGGTCAACAACAGCAGTGTCCTTCACTGGCTGAGTATATTATATATATCTAAATATTATTGAGTGTGAATGACTAGTCACGTGGCTAGAACTATTTGTTATGGGTAAACTTGATGTTTCTTGTTAAATAAGAAGCAGTGAATTCACACAGTTATAACCTGGTTTCTAACATGAGTCAGTTGACAAGAAAATGCCTCGAAAGAAGAAAATATAGTGATTCACTGATCTTTTATAAGTTGAAAATTCTGTGCCCTTTGCAAGTACACGTACTGTTGTTGTTTGTTTTTTTTTTCTTTTGACATAACTAAAGATTATTCTTCACTTCACCAGTCTGTTTATTTTCTTAGCTTTAAACTCAGTCAGTTCAGCTAAATTCAGACTTACTCCGTAATCATCCTGGTCAATTATCCCGTTATTAAGCAGACCTACCTAATACTATTGGAGGAAATCAGTTGATCTGAGAAAACCACAGATTTACTCCAATTTGTACAATCTTATGAGAATAAAACTAATCCTGAACAGAAATAAATGGAAATGGCCTATTCTGCTATAAACATTCATCCAGATCACATTTTGTGTTATCAACTGCAAAGTACGTGCATATACATAGAATATAATGTACAAGACACACGAGGAAAAGCGGTCATAACATAGAAATCAGCCCAAATAACCATGTTTATCTTTTTCATTTTGTTATGTATGAGTTGTGAAAAACCTGCTGAATCAAATAAACGCAAAAACTAACTAGGAAAAAATTCTAGCAAAATGATACACATTTTGCCTGATATAAACATTCTACGTAATTTTCCAATCAGTGTTAGATAACAATTTCATTGGTGGACTCCAGACAATCTTGCCTAGAGGCAAACGCAAAGTCGCGTCAGTTAACGCACGTGCAAGTTTGCAAATTTGCTCAGAAAGTTTATACAAGCAAATGTTCATCAATCTGAATGCTCAGAAAGGAAGGATCACATATTCATTTCATTATGTTGGTTCACTGAAAATCCCAGTCATTATTAACAGTTGCATTCAACTCTGTATTTCCCTATGATTTTATGTAATAGCCCCAGATGTCTTAGGTGTGCATATAGTGACATAATCTGTCAACATTTCCATACTGTTGACTCGGTAATGCATGGCCAATTCTAACTGTGAATTTCCATACCATACAAATAGTGGTGGTAATGTCTATAAATATTACATTTACTAGCAGTTCTCTCTTCATCATACAGTATTGGTGCTCAGTAACAGTTAACACAGGACTTGCATACGTGATTACTCGCTTCATACCACCCTATACTTGTGGCAACTCCATTACCTTAGCAAGGATAATATCACACGGATACTTCACTCAAGGTACCCTTCAAAAACTGGAATCTGTCTTCACATTCCAAGCTCCACACAAACAATGTGTCAGCTTCAATCAATGCAAACAGTGGCATGGCTTTTTGGAAAAAATTGACGTAAACTTTCAATCATTCGACTTAACAACCAGAAAGCTTCAGATTTCTTATCTATAACCCTGAACTTTGGAGGATCTGTGGAAACTTTATCATTACTGACTATGCAACCAAACAACTCTAGTTCTGTGCACATGAGCATGCACTTTAAAGATTTCAATTTCAAGATTGCATCCTTGATACACTGAAATACCATTCTCACTTTCTCAGCTGTGGCTTGAAATGTGTGACCAAAGACAAGTATGTAATTATCTATGCATAAGTTCCACTAGCTTCTTAAAAGTAGTGTATACATTAATCTACATTCAACATCCAGTTTAACTTGTCAGTAACCAGAAACCACATCTAATGCATTCAGATGTTTATCTGCACATGGTAAAAAAAAATGTACTGATGTGTTTTATCTATATTTTCCTGACAGTTATACCTAAAGATGACTATGCACTCTGAAAAGACTATATAATTCCCTCCTTCAATATCCACTCAGTTTCATCACTGGCTATATTCCTGGTGCTCCAAGGAAACTAATGTGGAGTTGTTTTATCGGACGTACATCACCTTTACAGCTCCCTGAACAATATGCTGACTTCACATCTCTGTTTTAAGTTCAGGCTATTCGCAAAATCCTCAACTAGAGACATCAAATGCTCTGGAAGTCGTACAATTCTTGGTCGTTATACTATGTCTATGACATTAGCTATACGGATAGTTTCTAGCACTTCTGCTTCTGTTATCCTACTAATGACCATTCCAGCTGGAAGCTGAATAGCCAAATGCCCACAGTTACAGACTAGCACTGGTACAACTTCCAAACAAAAAACAGTGTTTCATGATGGCTCTAACACCACAGCCGATGGTGACAGTGCAGTAGACTACATTTATAGTAGACAACACTATATTGTGTAAGTGCTGAAGGAGTCCATAAACTCTAAAAATTAAAGAACAGCTAAAATGTGATAGAAAAAAATACAAGAAAGCAACTTTTCCATGGTAAAAAGATAAATTTCCCCACAACTGGAAGGCTATATCTCTTTACTATTTTGTACAACGTTCTTATGCGACTTAAAGCCAGGTACATATAGAATTATAGTCAACTAAATCATTTGAATAAATTTTCTTTTTTCTGTTAACTTATCAGTACTTAAGCATTTTCAATTCCACTAATAGCCTAATCATTCTTTTTTTACTAACACACTTTCTAGATAAAGTATTTTCTCATCTAGCTATTTTTGTACTACAAAATTTAGTTATAGTCAACAACATTATAATAATCCCTATTTCTTTAGCTTTATACTGATTGCAAGTCCAATAAAATATAAATCGGTATGTGTTGTATTCCAAAATAAGTTTGGTTTGAAAGCTTTATTAATTTTATCAACCATGAAATCTTAGCTGTTTTTTAATTTTTAAGTGTATGGGGTCCTCCAGAATTTAAATTATAAGTTTTTACAGTGGATAAATGACGTTGTGTGGTGCTCTACTGTGTTTTGTTTTGTGCTGGAGTGTTAACTGACGAGTTTCTTAGGACAGAATTTATTAACTTGCTATGGATCCTTCATCAAAGAAACGTTTAGGAACTTACAGAAAACCTTTTTAAGAGGTGAGAAAGCAGAAGTGAATGTATTTTTTCGGAAAACTTGTAAAATTGAAAAACTTATTCTCAGCACTCGAACTGTAAAACGTTGTGAGCCTGGGTTAACGTCTAAGGTAAGCAATCCAGCTGCTTTTCAAATTTAAAGACTATTGACTTTACTGGAACTTCTTGGAACACCAAATACTTCACAACATTTTGGGATTCATTTACGTGCAGGCCTGGGTTATTAACCATGAATATGAAGAATCTATCTAACAGTAACAGGAGGGTAAACAAGTATCAAGTGAAGCACCATTCCCCTCTGCTCCTCTTTAATTTGAGCACTGCTTATTCCATACTTTCTTTACTCTAAATTACCTACACCTAATAAAAAATGTGAAAAATTAATGTTAACTTTACAAAAGAAACTACTCGCAAAACAAATGCAAATGAAATAATAATAATAACGAAGCTGGTTGTATAATGAAAGTAGTACTAAGAAGGATTTTGGCAAGATTGGTTACCTCATAAAGATTATGCCTTTATGAAATACATTGTGAAAAAAATGTTAAAATGTTTTGGCACAAGAGTTAATAAAAGTGAAAAAAAAATTACCAAGTCTCAGAAATAGAAACAGTGACTCTAACTTTAATAATTTGCACGACAGTGTAAAAATAAGTACTATTCCTATTGTTTACGATTTATTTTCAACAGAGTTACCAAATGATCAGCATCAGGTGTTAAAAGATACTTAACTTCTCCGTTTTCACAAAAATAACTCCTCTGTTGTATGTTAAAAATGATATGTAAGATTTTGAATTAACATGAAAAGATGAAAAAGGAGAGCAAGTGGTTCAGGAAGCTAACAGCAGGAAAACATTTTACTGTAGGAACGATTATGCTCAATTACTATAAGGGCAAAACAATGGGTATTTATCAAACGTACCTTTTTCTGAAAAAATGAGAAGATTGATGAATAAAGCAAAATGATAAAACTAATATAAAAAAAGTTTATATGCATGCTTTAAAACAATTGCAATATAACAATAATCTGATTATTATGAAAGCTGACAAAGGTAATGTTGTTGTAGTGATGAATTATTGTGACTGTTGTGGTATATAGGTATACCATATGTTTTCTACTTGCTTTAAGTGAAATACAAATGCTTGAAAATTTTCGTTTATTTGTTGTTTATACAGCTTTAATATAAACACGTGGTCCCGAAAATCGTTGAGATTTCATTGTTATAGTTACTTTGTTTTCTAAAATAGATAATGTCTGTTCTGTCTAAGAAGGTATTGCAGTAATAAACAGCCCCCAGATTGAAACGATTCACTCTGTTGTAAACGTAGACGCTATGTGGGCTAGTCGTTTAAAACTCGACTTAATCCAGTTAACAATAGATTTATTTAAAACCCAGGTTTACAGTCACGAGTAGAGTACACAAGTCACTAACTCGTAGAAGTTTACAGTTGGAATAAATAATTGACTCGGAGGCTGAGATACAAAACACAAACAACACTTTAATGCAATATATTAAGATATTTGGCTACATCGAGATTACTGAAAGTATCTTGAAACGTTTCATTGTTAAAATTATCAAATTCTTCAATCTGAGCAGGTAATTATACTTCATTTAAACTTTCTATAATATCCAGTAAATTACTTAATACTATGAGTAAGTTATCAATTAACACACTGATTGAAAACTGCTCAGACATAACTTTCGTTAATTATTTAATGTTAAACATTGTACATTCAGTTTCTAAATACATTATTCGACTCTGAGAGAAATAGCAGTAATTACTTACACGGAGTTTAAGCGGGATATGTTAGACATCTTCAAAATGGTTGTTATAGGCTCAAACATAGTTGGATCAGGAGGCATCAGTTTTCTTCAACCAGCAGCAGGTTGGTTGGCTTCTTCAGACGAGCCAGGAGGTTAACTTTTAGCCCCCAAACATGGGTTTTTATAATGATTTCTTTAATATTCTTATGATTCTCAAAGTAGTGCATACATCCAAATCGCAAGTAGATCTGCCACTTAATTGGATTACTTTTGTTGACTCATCGTAATTCTCGGAACTAAAACCCAAACTAATTCAACAATTGGTTATGATTGAAGACAGTAAGTTGGGAGCCTATTCGCATGTATTTCTCCTCGTCCTCTTCAGATCAAAGTTCCACAAATAGTCTCCGATTACTTTGTTAATTCCTTTTATGGAAGTTGTGTCCAGTCTCTAATGAATCCAATATGAAAATTTCCATAGCTTTCTCTCTGCTGCTGTGGCGTTGATCTATACATAATGTTAACAGTTGGTTCTCAATTCCGCCTGGAATGCATCTTAGTTTATACTTGACATATACATATATACTTTCTTGGTCAAGCATTGTGCATTGTATACATTCATTAGATGTGCCCAACTTTTCTTCGTAAAGGATGTATGTATATCGTACATGGAATTTTACGAAATTATACTTATCATTTCTTGAATCATTTGAAAATAGCGTACAAATGCCTCAAAATGCTGCAACTGCTTCACTGTAATGTCCCTGCTGGTCGACTTGACGTTCAATAAATTTTACAGCTGGCCAATGTAGTGAGAGAACAAAGGTCACAAAATGGCAATCTCAACTGGAGAAAGAAACCATGTTTACCTGTTGAATTCAGGCGTGCTTTCTTTATTTAGTTCTATTAGGATATAGTCGAGTGAAGAAAGTGCTTGACAATCATGGTGTTTTAGTTCTACGGATACCAATCCCGAGGGAGTGAAAGCAATAGGACTAAGTACAACCTAGTGGAGATTCTGTCTGCGCAAGTAAGTATACTGCATTTTTCTTTTTGTTTGTTCTGTAATAAATATTTTATTCATTTTATAAAAAATTGTCCAGTCTTGTTAATTATCATATTCACACTAGGAAACCTCCGTTAAGTTATCAGATTCAAAATTACACTCCTTATTTCCTGAGCAAGTATGCTGTTTTAAGCGGGTTTAACTATTTGATACATGCCGGGAAATCAGTTTTCACCTGAAAATATCATATTCTTATACTAAGATGACTGAATTATTAAGTGATCATTAACATTATAATCTTTTAACAAACAAAAAAAACGTAAAACTTAAAGAAGAGAAATCTGTTAATTCTCTTTATAATTTCTTGAGATTAAGTGATGCAAAACACATTAAAATGATTTACCTAAGAAAGATAAAGTGTACCTTTTAGACCTAATGTCACAACTATAGGATCTTTTAGTTATAAATTGAGTGAATTTTTAGCTTGGATGTTAAGACCTCATACTTTACTGGGAAAGTGCGCTTTAAAAAATACAAAGCATTTCATAAAATTATTCAGTACATTTAATCCTCAAAGTTTCTTACTGAGTTTGATGTTGTGTCAATATTTACACAAATGCCAATCAATGAATCTATTGATTTTGCTCTTTTTTGCCCAATGAAGGATGAAAATCCAAAAATACTACTTCCTCTAGAAGTTTTAAACCAAATGTTCAGTTTAATATTATGTGCTATAATACGATTGAGAGAATACGTGTGGAAACTCCATTAGCACCCGTTCTAGCTAACATACTTATGAACATGCTTAATTATAAAATCAGAAGTACGGTGACTTTAGAAGTACGTTTTTGTTTTTTTTTGTCAGATATGTTCAAAAACAGCATTATTAGTTTTATTTCTAGAAAATTGTTTAACAATTTTTGATGTTTTGAAGTTCATTATATCTAACATTAAATTTGTTTATGAGAATGAGAAGAAGTAAGTTATCTTTTCTTGTGTCATGGTTAGTAAAGCTAATATTTCTTTCAATTTGTTTTGGAAGATTTTGTTTTTTAATTTCACGCAAAGTTACAAAAGGGCTATCTGCGCTAGCCGCCCCTAATTTAGCACTGAAAGACTAGGGGGATGGCAGCTAGTCATCACCACCTACTGCCATCTCTTGGGCTACTCTTTTATCAAAGAATAGTTGGATTGACCGTCAAATTATAACGTCCTTACGGCTGAAAGGGTGAGCATGTTTGGTGGGACGGGGATTCGAATCCGCTACCCACAGGTTGCGAGTAGAGCGTCCTAACCACTAGGCCGTGCCTTGAGACAGAAGTACTTTATGATATAGAATGTACAGATTAGTAGTCTTCATATAGGCGAAACCGAACGAAATTTAAGTACAAGGCTATCGGAACAAGAATTTTCACCATCATGTCTACTAACATTTATAAAATACACGACATCGAAATTAAAATAAGATTATTAAAATTCTTTACCGTGTTCCAAATGTTCATAAATGTAAAATAAAGAAGTTGTCATAATAAAATAGAACCTATCTATAATAAATAAAATGCAAGAACTATGTTTATGTAAGGTAAGGTTATCTTTATGACATCACCATTTGAGACATTTAAATGTGTTCTGTTGTGTACATAATGATGCCATGTTAGCAGTGGCAAAACGTAGTTTTGTTGTATTTATTCTATCCCATTTGACTGTTTGGTAATTTTTAACTCAGTATACTTCTTGCACATTATAGGGAATTACCACACACTTTTCAATGTGCACATGCTTAGTCCACTTTTCTTTGGTACACAGGATGGTTTTGCTGTAGATCAGCATTTACATGTTTCACAAGCAAAACTGACTAACCGTTTCTGCAGTAGATCCATTACATTCCTTAAAAAAATCAATTCCTAAACAGAAAGCCCCCGGTGGCACAGCAGTATGTCTAGGACTTACAACGCTAGAATCCAGGTTTCGATACCGTGGTGGGCAGAGCACAGATAACCCATTGTGTAGCTTTGTGCTTAATTACAATCAAATAAACAAACAAACCTAAACAGAAATCAGAGACAACTACAATCATCCAGTATATAATATAGTCATGTTGAAGTCAAAGTCGTGCTTCTGCCCCATGTCTCATTCGTTGTCATTCTCCAGAATGAAGTTTGTGCTAGCTGACTGACCTTTGGGCTTTCGACAGAGTGCCTAATTCATAGCAAGGTCAGGTAAAGTTCTAACTCCCCATTTTCCGTTAAAAACACAATCTTGTATAAATGCATTGTTATTAGCACATAACACGTGATACATAGTCAATAGTTCTTTGAAACAACCACCATAAAATTCTGTGTAAGCTTACTGCCACACTCACCCAAGCACATCCAATTCAGACCTCGCTACTTTAAACTAATTGCAATAGCTTCATCCCAAGATTATCATCGATCTTTCTGCATTAGTTGTTGATTTGTTATGAATTGTGCTAATATCTAATGGCGAAACCGGTGCCCACATAAGCCACGGGTACTTATTCCTTCATACTCTTGTCACTTTTGAAAGCCAAACTTTTGCTAAATTTGTAGCACAGCCATAAAAACTGGACTAGGGAAGCCCTGGTGTCCCATTGGAAACAATGTGGAATGCACTTTGATGCACTGTGGCATCTGCTGCAACAGGAGCTGATGGAGCTAGCAGTCAACATTTCTTTGGTGATTTGGTGCAATCATGGACTGTGGAGACTGTCTCAGAGCAGAGTCAACAGCTGCATTTCCCACTGTTGCGGTTTCTTCCTTTTCTCCAGTGTGCTATTTCATTTGGTCAATTCAAATAGCATCACCACTCAAATTGCCTCCTTGAGCTACGAGATGTTAATCGAACCCATGTGATGCTACATTGCTTGGCAATTTCTCCATAAATTTGTCATTGAGAATCTTATCAGGAATACTTTCCAATGTTATCTCTTTAAATTGTTTGTTTAAGCAGTCAAGCTTATATGAGACCCTTTCCTTTAAGCTTTGAACTGAATGTATGAATTGTTCTCTACAGGGTAAAATATGCAGTGAAACTCATTAAAAAAATTTACCATTCATTAAGTTTTCATTTTACGAATGCCCTAAGACATTGAGCATGGGACCATCTAGGCTCAAACATTGCATTAAATATCCCAAATCTATTCATTCCTGGAAACAATTTCCTTGAAATGCACGAGGAAATGATACCATACTTCTATTGTACCCCAATGAACACTGATGGGTTTATCTATTTTTATATGCCCTCCATAATTAAATGGTAGTGTCGATAAAAACTTACTACTGACTTCTATACCTACATCTGAGACTGTATACATTCAGAATAGGTTCTCTTCCCCTTCCATAAGTCCAGAGATGCACACACCCTGGTGAATTTGATGTCCTAAGGCTAAACCCTTAGTGCAGTAGAACATGCTATTGTTGTCACCATAATGACTCGATGTGTGATGCAACATTACATTCCAAAGCTACAATACGCAGTTTTAGAGTATCACCAGTACATCTTATCAGTCTGAGAGGATCCTGACCAATTTGTGATCCTATGCATCATGGTGACGTTGCGTCTGTTCCGCCAGCTGACATTGTGATGAAATACCTCAAACTTCATCCAGCACACACATTTTGCCACTCTCTCCGACTATGGGTGGCTCAAATCAATGCATTGTGATGCCTGGCCTTGGTAATGTGTGCCTTGATGTCTCATTGTTACCATCTCAAAAAATCTCGGGACATTTAAACTATTCCGTACCATCATGCTTCAAAACATGGGAAGTAACCATTAGAAATTATGCCTTGCTTGTTTTGGATTATCTAGCGTGGCGCAATTTCACATTCACATAGTCAGTGGAACCTCTGAGTCCAAAAGAGTTCTTCTATTTCTTGATAGATTATTGGATCAAGTCCTCACTTCATTTCTGGCTTCCTTCTCTTCCCCATAAGTTCTGCATGGTCTAAGAAAGTGCTTTTTCATTATCATGATTTACAAACATTACAGAACCAGAGTTTAACAGAAGAATAAACAGGTTCAAAATAACCCCCCATTAGAACAAATCCCTTGTTCATGGCACTAAATGTTGCTTTTTAACTAGGCTGTGGTATTCAAATACACTGATATGTTATATGTAGTTAATAGGTTTCACAGTACAGCATGTTTCAAAAACTTTACACAAAAAATAAGTCAGACATGGATAACAAAGGAAAAACTAACAAACAAACATAAGTAAACAAATAAGAAAATATTATTTTTACTAAATAAGGGTTGTGTATTTACCAAAGTGACTGGCTTTTAATTGTTTGTACTCAAATTGGCTGCTTGTGCCATAGAAAGATTTCTTAACAGTACTGCACAGAACAAGAACAGCAAGAATCATACTGTACCATACTTTGAGGCAGAAGCAATGCAGTTAATAACAAATTAGAAATCTTATATACTTCAGAAACCACCACGGTAGAGTGCTGGGAAAACATTAAATCAGAAATTAAAACACTATTTAAATGTGAAAAGAAAGAACAGGCAAAAACAACAAGCAAAAACGAAATAAACAAATACATTTTCTCGAACGCACACTTACAACAATAGCTCGGAAAATAGAAATGAATAAAAACTCTATAACCCGAGTGCTTTTGAAAGGTGGACCTTTCTTCTTCAAAGGCAAACCTGAAGAAGAAAGGTCCACTTTTCGAAAGCGCTCGGATTATAGGGTTTTATTCATTTCTATTGTTACGTCTCTGTTCGTTAGTTAATTTTCCGTAAATTCATTCCGACGAAACTTTAGTGGCACAAGTCCTTTCTTAAATAAAACTGGTTTATTCTTTCCGAATACAACTTTACGATACACTTAATTTCAACAGTCGCTCTGTAACAAACGCTATAATTCTCACGTGCTTAACAATATTCTTTCTGACAGCAGTTCAATTATTCATTACCTTTGTTGCGTCACGTTGTGAGCGTCTTATATATACCAGACTACCCCCAATCTAGTAGTCTCCCGATAATTCATGAAGGTTCGAGAAGGAGTGGCGTGATACTAGTCACATGACCTCGCTGACGCAACACTATCAAGATTTCAACCTACGTGTTTTTTAACATCGCAAAATAGAAAGTAACCCAAAATACATTCGAATCAGTATAAACAATTAAAGTAGGACTAAATTAATTATAGCCAAAAGACTGAAATTATTAAAATCAGATCACTAACAGAACAAATAGACCAAGAAGAAAAATCTTCCTCACAATTTTACGAGCAATTTAATAGAAATTTCCCATGACAGCCCTAAAATCAGTGGTGATAAATGGTAATATACACATAAACTCTTATAGTAGACTAAACAAAACAGTTAGTAACTATTCAAACCTTTTATTCACCAAAGCAAGTTAACAGAAATAAATGGAATAAAATAACCTAGCATTGGTAGCTTCCTCACAGTACAAGAGAACATGTATTATGTTCCACCATCAATGAAACCTTTCCATATGCTTGTAAATCGTAGATAGCGTGGTGGGCAGAACACAGATGGCCCTTGGTGTAGCTTTGTGCTTAATAACAGACAACAACAAAAACAACGACTTGTAAATCGTTGTTTGCCTAATTATATATATATGCTGTAAACAAAAATAATTTGTCCCTCTAGTGTTAAGAATTAGAACCTCATTAAATCTACCTGAGTCGACCAATCGTACAGTAACGCCTGACGTGATTGAAATCGCTGTATGTGCGAGGTATGTAAATAACAGGTAAGCGGCCTTTGGAGGTGCTGGAGACATTTACGTACGGTGAAAACTTTTTAGATGAGGGTGTGACATTTGGTTTATGGGTATTTTGTTTGGTAGGATATAATTAAAATTTAAGTACGCGAAGTCTTAGAAAACATTTCTAAAAGTTTATAGAGCACGATGGGTTCAACTAATACTGTCTCAAGGGGTCAGTTAAGGTCAAACTTTTCCAGTCGACCTCCGTTTCTTGTTGTGGGTTTATTTGTTATTTTGGGAATTTTGGGTTTTAGTTATTGGAGTCTTTCATCACAGTTTAACGATCTTCAAAAGCAACTACAAATTATGCAAGAAAATGTTCGTTTGGCTGGTCAAAGCAAAGAAAATATGGACAAGCAAAACCGTGAATTACAAAGCGCTCTGAACAAGGTTAAATTAGAATTAGAGACTTCAAAATTAACAATGAGTAAAAAAGAAAAGGAACGTGAGGAAATTGAAGAGAAGCTTAGAATGAAAGATGATGAAGAGAGCGAATATAAAACACAAGTAGAGACACTATCAGCAAACCTAGTAAGTTTTATTTATCTTTTACTGGAAGTTCGATTTCAAAACTTAACTTATTTAACATTTTTAATTATTATGTATGGTGTGTGTGCATACTTGGTAATATGCATAATAGCAATAATATATTTATTCAGTTATTGCCACATTTATTAATTAAACCAGGTAATTACTGACACTGTGAACACTGCTGGATTAAAAATTTTAGTTTTTTCATATATTAGTTTGAGATTAAAAATAACTGAGGTTTCAGGTAAATAATAGTAACAGCTCTCAAAGTTAATAAGTGTTAAGAGTCATAGCTATTCTCTCTATATTTACATTAGGCAAATGTGTGTATGCTTAATGTGTGTTCATTTATTCTAAAAAATAGTTGTATTCCACATATTTTGTATATTAAGGCATACAAATTTATATACATTAAATGATAGCATTACTTTTAAATCACCATCTTTAAGTGCAAAAACAGTTAGAAAATCAGGTTTTAAATTTAAGTTGCATGTATTTTGGATTTGTGGATGTATTTAGCTTAAGTTAAAAGAATAGTTGATGTTATCATGACTTACACAATGACTTATCATGATTTACCAATCAACAACAATATATAAGAGATGGAAGCTTTGTCCAAATACTTGTACAATTTAAAACTTCTCTAGTTTCTTCATGTAAATGTAATAGATCATAGGTACCAACAATTCTTATATAGGCCTAATTAATCAACACATTTACTAAATTTATTTTTAAAGCTGTATGCTCAAAACAATTTACAAATAAGCATAACATTTACAGAATATAGTGCAAAATATATATTCTTTTAATTAAAAAATAACTAAAGTATTATCAAAAGATGTCAATAGTAACCAGGTTCACAACAATTTTTTTCAGCCACTGTTTTCCATTAAAAGTTAAAAATAACCAAATAGTTTCATATTGACTTTATTAGATTGTTGTTCTTAAGATATAAAACTAGATTATTTAAAAGTAAAATGACTTGGATATCTTGTGTCTGGTTAAACCATTTACAACATCTAGGAAAAACAAACCAAATCTGTGCCTGAAACAACAGTTTCTTGCACAACTGGTAGTAGTTAAATTAACTCAATATCAAAATTTATTGCATAACATCATCATGAAAATTTACCTTTTTTGCTGAGAAGGAAAAATCAAAACATCTTTAACTGTGAATTTATTAATAATCTATTACTGAAGAAATTTTGCCAGAAAATCTGGATTAATTAATGTAATTGATGCTCATATGTAATCAGTTAGTCAGGTTAATTGATCAACTCTAGTTATATATCAGTGTTGGTTTTAAAGAAGTGTGGTTTATTACCTTCAGGTATGTGATATATAATCCCAGCATGTTGTTTAACTGGGCAAATTTCCTTAGAGATAGCTAGAACTTGAAGAAGAAATATAATGTTTCACATATGTGGAAAGCTATCTGAAGGGTTTTCTCATATCCTAGATAAGTGTGACAGTCATCCACTCAAATTGTTTCAAAATCTTAATGAGGATTAGTGATGTACAGGGTTTCCATATAAAAGAAAGCTTGCTCATATGTACTGAGGCAGTAGATTAACCAAGTAAATTATGCTTTTAATTTAGTATTTGTTCTACAATTAACTGCAAATGTTTTAAAATGTCAGTTAGCTGAATGTGGAACTGCTTTGAAACTGTTGGTAGTTGTTGAACATCTAGACAGATCAGCAACCATAATACGAGCAGCCAAATGATATCTGTTGCTTCTGTCTCACTGTGACCCTAGGATTCAGGCTCAGAGATTGAAATGGATGTTTGTCATAGAACAGATGATTAGAAACAGAATTCACAAGGCCAACCTGTTTGTTATATGCTAGATACATTCTGTTCATAGCAAGGCACAAAACACACCTCATCTGCAATAGTGCCAAGAATGTGTTAAGTGGAGTAATATTACTTTTACAGTTGTATTAAACTCTGCAACTAGATAACAGGCTTATATTCATTTGTTTGGAAACTGGAACCAGGTCCACCCCATTTTTATACAGGAACATGATGCATATGATAATGGTAGAAGTATTGTGTGAAGGGAAATAAACATTAGTGGACATAAAGATTTCTACATCCTACAAAGTGATGTAAATAAAAGTGCAAATTATATGAATCGCATTCTACAAACCTTTGTGCTACCATATATTGTTGCAATTAGCTTTGACTTTAGCCAAATGATGTGGATAACATCCACTCTCACCAATGCTAAATGGTTTGATGAATTTCGGGTGAAATTGACAGAATAGAGCAACATTCACACCAACCAGTCACAAGACTTCAATCCCATTAAACATATATGGAATCCTTGTGGGAGACTTGTCATTTTCCATCAAGTGACTAGACACTACAATTATCCTGACAGTAAGTTTGAAAAGAGTGGTCACAGATAACTTGGGACCTCTCAGTAGGCTGCCCTTGCTGTTATTTGTTGACTATAATCCATATTGTAGAAAAATGTCATGAACTGTAAAGATGTAAGAAAACACCTCTACTAAATTTTCATTCTGATAAGGTACATTACCTCCGCTCAAAGATACAGCTATTCTCATTCAGTGCTGCATTCTATATCCCATGTACCCCACGACCAATGTGGTTCAATTGTGTCTCGTATGTAAGTCATCATGCAACAACCCTCCACCAATAAGAGTGCGACACACCCTGCTGACACATGTGACTCCCTCTATTCGAATCTGCTGAACTATCACTACTTCTCATTTGGCAGTGCTTGTATCAAGACGTTTTTCATTGTGCTCTTCAATCTTTTTTTTTTTGAAACTTAGTGAACTTTTTGCAGTTTTTTTCAACTTTGATTTATCTGTTTTGTAATTTATTCCAAAGTGGAATTTTTATTCTCATTTTTCAATTGTTTTGAACATAAGGATAACTTACTTTTTTTTCTAGTTTTTCGTTTATTAATATTAACACTGTTGTGTTTGGTTATTCATCTTTAATGATGAATTCGAAAGTTCAAGTTACCACTTCAGAGGGAGTCTCAACTAGGGAATTATCAGCTCTAATTTGACAAGAGATTGATTGTTACAAGAGTCAGTCATCTCCTCCTGAACATTTCGAACTTGTTCAGGACAATGAGGAAGTTGACAGCCTTTTTCCTCCACCTGATTTTGATGCGTCTTCATGTTCCCTTACTGCAAAATCAGCTAGGCCTAATGCAGCTTTTTTGGACATGATTTCTTAAGTGTATTCTGTTTTATCAATTTTCCTGATTTCTTGTAATCCTATTCCATCTTTGTTATATGATACCCCTCCTCTCAGTACTTTGTGTTTCTTCCTTTCCCAGATGTGTGAGGGGGCTAGCATGCCTCACCCATCCCAGGCTTTGGATCAATTTGCTTTAGCCTATCATGAGGTTGAATTTCCATTTCTTGATTTTCAACAGTTGGAATCACCTTTGTCCATGTGGGAGGCAGACCCTGATCATCCTGTTTATTTATCCCATGCCTAGTTTTCCTACTGACATCTTGTCCTATCAACTCTTCTATGGTACTTGTCCACCATCAAATTCCTTTCCAAGGTGCTCCACCAAGATCATGAGGGATGCCCTCTCCCTGATTTCCTCTATGTTGGCATATTTTCCTTCTTCAGCTCTTTCCTTACAAACATGGTTTCTCTGTTGTTGGGATCTTCTGGGGAGAGATGCTGTGTTGTTCCAAGTTTGTTTACCACCTACATATCTTCAAGATTTACTTATTACCCCTTTTCTCCAACAGTCTGTTTTTGGAGATATTCCTGAGATTTTAGAATCCAGCGTGGGATCAGTGAGACAGCAATTGACAATTTAAATTTTTCATCTTTGGTTGATTGTTTGTCTCATTCTGAGTCTAGACACACACCTACTACTGTTTCCCATCCTGTTCCTTCCCAGCCTTTACCAGTTCCTACCTCCAGGGGTTCCTCAACTTGTCATATTATTCAATGCAGATGGACATGTTGGCAACAGTACTAGTGACTACCCTTGGTTTCTGGTCCAATGTGGGCTTGCTTGATTGATTTTGTTTCTTATAGCATGATTTTCCCACAGATCTTTGGGTTATTCAGGTGTTATCTGAGGGACTTCTCTTCCACTTTCTTCCCCCTTCTCCTTTATTTCAGGTATCACATATCCTTTCTGTTGCCTCAGGATCCTACCACCAGTCAATGTCTTTCCAAGGCAGTTCAGAATCTTCTCTCCCAGAAAGCCATCGAACCTATACTTCATCCTTTTCTAGGTTTTTATTCTAGGCTGTTTGTGGTACCCAAGAAAACCAGGTAATGGCAGTCTGTGATCAATCTGTCCCGCCTCAAGCAATTTTTGGTTCTGCCTCGTTTTATCTCGTCTTTTCTCACTCTCTGGTGGGCTTTTTCTTTAGGTCTGTGGATGACCAATGTGTCGAATGTTTATCAGCATATTCCTATATCTCATCGTTCAAGGTGCTATCTTTGATTTCTTCATCATGGGGTAGTGTATCAATTTTGTTCCCTACCTTTCAGACTTGCTTCAGCCCTGTATGCCTTTTGTTGAGTTGTCAAGACATATGTATGCTTGAGGGTTGCACTTACACCATTTCATAGATGACTGGCTTCTGTTAGCTTGTTCCGATTGGGAGTCCACCCATCACATTCATCTGCTTCTTTTGGGCTGGTTTATCAAGTTGGAGAAGTCATTCCTTATAACTACCCAATATTTTGTCCACTTGGGTGTGTTTTTCAACATTCATCAAAGACAGGCCCAACCTTTTCCTCTTTGACTCCATTCGATAGAGCTTTCAGTTCTCTATGCCCTTATTGCTTCCTCTATTACTGCTCACAAGGTGCTATCGCTCTTGGGGATGTGGTCTTCAATGGAAACCCTTATCCCTTTGGGCTGAGCACATATGAGGTGTCTTCAGTGGACTCTATATGATCAATGGAACCTTGTGCAGGATCCCTTGGATGCTCCTATTTCCCTTCCTCCTTCCCTTGTTGATGATCTGTACAGGTGGTTGGACAAGGCTCACATGTTGGCAGCCATTCTGCTTCCTCACCCTCATCAAGATTTGCATATCTTCCTGGATGCTTTCCTCCACGTCTGAGTGGCATGGGTTGATCAGCAAAAAGCTTCAGGTCAGTGGAGTTTCTGGCCATACATCATACTTTGAATCATTTTCTTCATCTTGCCAGGAATTGTCTGGTCATGATCCATTCTGACAATTCTACAGTGGTAGTTTATATCAATCACCAATCACTGCGGTATGTTTGCGGACTTATACCGCTAGAAGCCGGGTTTAGATACGCGTGGTGGGCAGAACACAGATGGCCCTTGGTGTAGCTTTGTGCTTAAT
>NW_013667726.1:151165-164703 GCF_000517525.1 Limulus polyphemus
GGTAGGATATAATTAAAATTTAAGTACGCAAAGTCTTAGAAAACATTTCTAAAAGTTTATAGAGCACGATGGGCATATTTGTTGTTGAACCTTGGATCTCCATTTTTGGGCCCACATGCTTGGTATTCATCTACTTGTGTGTCATATTCCTGGTGCATTCAACCTTATCACGGATCATCTTTCTCGACCAGACAAAATTTATCCGATGGAGTGGTCTCTCGATTCTCACATTTTCCAGTAGCTATGCCTTCTGTGGGGTACTCTAGCTGATTATAAGAGAGGACGATGAATTTTTTAATATTTAAGCTAGAGCTTCTGATATCAATTATTACCTTTACTTACATTAATGTTATGTCTTCTCTTAATCAGAGTAGGAGATTTTGGTATGTTTTCCAGGGTTTGTGGTATCATTTCTTTGACAGGAATATTCTCTATCATTATTAATCCAGTGTTTTGATTTTGATAATTAATTCTAATTTCATCAGTATGGTATATCAGATCTACTTTATTAAAAATAATATTTGTTATAGTAATATTACTTTCCATCAGTTTATTCTTTGGGATGTTATTGAATTTTATTTCTTGTATATATATACACATTTCTGAAACCTCCTAAAGTCCAGATTCTTCTTCATGGGTGTTGTCTTTTTTTAATGGCAACTACTTGAATTACTCAGATTATAAACAATGTTACTGCCATTGTGCATCACATGGTTGTCTCATTTCAGACCCAGCATTCGCAGCCTTCTGCTTCTGTACTCCTTCTGGGTTTGTATTACTTGTTTTTGTACATTTTGGGCCAGCTCTTCTTACAACCTGCATTTACTTCTGGTTCTTCAATCCTTGATGAGGACCGGATCATCTACCTTTATTCTTTGATACTCTAATACTTAAGTATGTAACATTTGTTTTTTCCTGGTTCTCAGGTGAAATTCTTGCATGCACCTCAATTCACAAGATTTTTTCTCTCCACTCTTCTTCTTTCACCTACATTTAGCATTATTGCAGATTCTATCAGTCTGTGATTAGTGTTGACTCACAGTTGCCATATCCTTTCTGAACTTAAGATTCCTTCTTTTTGGCTTATGGTTGTAATTCTTCTTCTTTAATAGTGCTCCTATCCCTTGAATCTTTTTTCCCATATTGGAGATTTTTTCTTATACCTTTGACTCTTTTTACCCACAATCTGCTTTTCTTCATCTTTTTTTCTACTTACATTCTTAACTTGTCATCCTCTTTTCTCTTTCCTTTGGAGACTTTGCATTTCTACATCTTGTCCCATCTGCTTCTCTAGCTGATGCCTGGTTCACTTTGCTTGATTCTGAGAATTGCTTCTTTGGGATACTTGTTATCTGGAGTTAGATTCACACAGTTTTATCTCATGGAACTCTATTTGACACCCATCCTTTATACAGACCTTTTGAGGAATTCCTCATCCTGTGGCTCCTTCCTGGTGTCCACCCTACCAAGAGGCTAGCCACTACGTGACTCAGTGACCAGTTGTCTCTGGAACCACCCCTCAGTTTTGGTCTTGTGAAAGCCTGGCTTTTACTCTGTGTCCACTTGGTTCCTACAGTTTTTCTTTTAAAAGCTTTATTTGCCATTCAGGGCTCACATCAGTTTGTTTTTAGCTAAATTCTTAGGGCATTCTCACAGAGATTGCACAAGGGGAGGCTGATGTGGATAGTCCTCCTACATCTCAGAAGTTGTTTACCAAACCATTCCTGGTGGCTGTGACAGCTAGATGGGTCTTGCATTCTCCTCAGGACACAGATATGGGATTATTCATCTTTGTACATGCTTATTCTAATAAGTATTTCTCATGTATTTTATGACTTGACTTATTGCTGTAGCCACACTAAACATACATGAGATATACATGCCATTGAGCAGCATTTACACTTTGCCCATCTCTGCAACACTTTAGTACCATGTAGAAGATTTTTTGATAGTACTTTTTCCACTACCACTTGTATTATGCAAAGAGTATTCATTCCCTGCATGAAATGAATATAGTCTACTACTAAGTGATGCTCCCTCTAGTCTGCCTCTAGTGGGTGACACACTGCATGAGTTTTTGTTTCTGTCACTATATTCTCAGAAAGTAGCTCATCGTTTAAATTTCTTTATACAAACTATACAAACTAGTATGGGATTCTAGTTATCTGTTCTTTATACAAACTAGTATGGGATTCTAGTTATCTGTTCTGTAGAGAAGTGAGTAGCATTTTTGATGTTAACATTTTTCTTATCTGAAAATGTGTTTCAGATAAATACTCACCTCTCTGAAGAATCACCCACCCTTCCTCCCAACTTCTGGTGGGTCTCTTTTGCCTCATCAAGAATGAGCTTTTGGTAAACACAATGTTCTCAAGGATGGTGTAGAGGTACAGTCTATTGTTGATTGCATCATAGACTGTTATTATGTGTAGATGTAGGAGTTTTGTTTAATGACTTGGAGCGTGAATATGAAATTTTGGCAATGATGGGAGGTGATATCTCTGGGAAGATAAGCATCTATCTGAAATACATCTTCAGGTAGGGAAAATGTTAACTTTGCAAATGTAAACTGAATGAGTACTACTAATTTTTTATTTCTAATTACATGACTGATTATAAGAGGCCTAATTTGAATAAAAATTAACTGAGGAGGCTGAATGGTATTATAACAATGTTCATTTGTTTTGTTTTTGCCATTGCCATTCAGTCTTTATTTTGTATGGGGCCTTACTGATGAAACAATGCATTCTAGTCTCTTTATAAGTAAGAACTAAAAAAAGATATAATTAATTAGCTATACTCATTACCAGGTTAATTTTTAGTTCCACTCATAAGTAGTTAGTTTACTGTGACCAGAAGTTAATATTAATCAGTTGGCTTTAGTTAAAAAACAAAAGGACTAGATCTGCTTTCAATAAAAATCAACTTTTCACTTAATTTCTGAGTTTTACATTTTTCTTCTCAATGTTTTCAATTGAAACCTGGAAAATATAATTTGTGAAGATGGTAAAACCCACTGTTACTGAGTGTTAGGAGTCAGTGAAGGTGATCAACTCGGGCTTTGTATATTAAAATAGCATTTTGGTTTATGAATGAAACCATTGCTCATAGATGTTGGCAACAAGCCAAAAAAAAAAACAGAACAATTACAACACATATATATGTTTATTGATTATAAGACTTGTATTCTTTTTTTACCCCTATCCTAAAAAGTTCAGCATTGGTTGAGTAGTATCAAACTTGAATTTGCCAAGTTTGTTCATAGGCATTATTCCATTTTTTCAGGGCTTTATTTTAAGGAAATTTTCAGGTTCTCATTCAGAGGTTGTTCAGAAGACTATATTGGTTGTGCGAAAAAGAAAAACATGGACCTTCCAAAAAGATCCAATTATGACAATATTGATGTACAAAGACCCACTTATTAAAATTTTGATGTTTTTATATCCTGTTTATTTCCAAAAAGTAAATTTAACATTTAGTTGGCATCTTTATTCAACTAATTTTGTCTTATTTCCCCGGGAAGTTTAGTTACATTGGAAAAAATGAGCCCAAATGATGCTAATGTTACATAGTGTCTTAAAGGAAACAAACAGTCAATGATTTTTAGAATTTTAATAAACAGAACAGTGATCTTGGTCAATCATGTTCAATGTTTTCATTCTAACCAGTTTGGTCTGCCCACCAAGTACAGCCTGTAGTAAGACCAGACTTGCATCTTAACTCTCACACGTACTGCTATAACGTAATACGTACACAATGCCTGAGTGTTTCACATGCACACACACACACACACACACACTAATGATGTGTATTGTTGTTCATATTCATAGTTTGTATTGACCTGGATAAAGGCAAAGCTAGTCTTATTTTATTTATTGTTATTCTGTTTTGTACTGATCAAAACTTTAATCAAAATGTTAATCTAACTTATCATACATATTATGAAGTTTTCTTCTTGGGTCAGAGATCGCTGTATTTAATGGGTGTTAGCAATGCATGTACATGTATTAATTTACGTTACTAGGTGGGGTGTTTGAACCCATCACTTCCCCTGCAGACTGGTCTGATCTATACTAGAAACTAATCTCAGTAAATATTCTGCCCGCTTGCTCATGTATATGCATACAAATAACATGCAATACAATATGTGGTAATAGTTTCATTTTGAGCTTACCTACTGATTAAGTATATATTTATTACATTTTTTTTTTCCATTGGTTAAATGTTGATTTAAATACTAAACGTTTTTTACCATTAAAACTTGTCTACTTGATAATTATCACACTAGTGATTGAAACATTGTGCCTGTTTTAAAAATAAATCTTGCTAACTGTAAAATCTTTAACCTGTAAAGAGAAAAGTGTGGTAATGTAACTAACTGAGCTGTATACACTGTACTGTGTTAGCACACATAGCCATTCACACTCAGTTGAACTCCAGGGTGCTAGCTGTGTGTCGGACAACATGGGTGTATAAGGAAGTTTTTAGTCTTCTTGGACGACTGTTAAAATCAAGCTCTGCTTTTGTCGTATGCCTTGTATTTCTGGTAGTATTAAATAATCTGAATCACAAAGAGTGTTTTAATTTAAGACTAAATGGATAAAGAAACAGGACTCAAGCATCCACTAGTTTCATACAAGACAATCTAAGCAGTATGGTACTTATTAGTAATAAAAAATATAGGATAACAAACCCACTTTATGTATGAAAAATATTGAAGAGTTAAAAATATTGTCTTATTTCTGACAAACTGTAATGGATGAAACACTTACTGTTTGGACATTAAAAAAAGGAAGGTCTACAAATATAAATAGCCAGATGAAAAGGCAAAAAATAACTGGGGGAAACTCCGAGCTAGATACATGTACTTTGGTAATATAATTTTTTTAAATTACTATTTCATCATTTTTGTTTGATTTGATTTTAGCTAACTCGATATCCTTACTTAGATTAATAAAAGCACAGGGCAAGGAAAGAAACAAAACAGACCTGCACAGGACAAGGATGGAAGCAAGAATAATTTAATAATTTAAGTCAGACCTAGTGCATTATCCCACAGTTTTCAGAATATGTCATTGACTATTCCAAATAACATATAGCAAAGGAGGAAAACCTCACGGCTCAGTATTGACTTGTATAAATGTCCTTATCATTCTCTGAACTGGGTTTATCCCACCCCTGGGAGCAGGCACAGTCAAGCTGGTAGAAGCTTCTATGGGATAACCATTATAGTGTGTAACCTTTAAATAAGAAAAGGAATTAGTGTATGTTTATGACCTTTGAACATCCAATTTACTGGGAATGTATTAATTACATGCATGAAAGTTTTAAATAAATAACCTGAATATCTCTGAATATGGATATTATTGTACACTAGTTGCAGAAAAATAAGATATGATGAAATTAATATTACAAAGCATATCTAATGTTAGGCAAGCATTCACTTGTTTTTTTATTCCATTAGCTTGTACAGTAAGGAAGTGTAACTTTATTTAATTTCCATAGTTAGGAGTTTATGAGTTGTAAATTTGTTTACTTATTATCTGTACACAATAAAAATATAAGAATAATGTTTAATGTTGAATTTCTGTAGGGTTATATATCCATAAATGAAAATATAAATGTAATTTGGGAATTTATGAGTACTGGCTATAAAAAGTGCAAATATGTTTAACTTTGACCTTGCAAAATATTGTATAATACACATGTATATAGACAATTGTCTTCACATATATTTTTAGAATGCTTGTCAAGAAGAATCACGAAATGCTGAGGAAAAAGCAAAAAATTTCCAAGGTAAGCTTTTTAAAATTTTAGTACCACACACAACTTGAGTTAATGCTAACTTAACCTGACTAGTGCCTCTTCAACAACAACAACAAAATGAAATAGTACCTTTTTTCAACAACAACAAGCAGTTGCTTCTGTATTAGTCCTATTCATCATTTTGGTAATACATTTTACTGTTGTGAATCATAAGCTACTAAACAAAAGCTCCCATTTGCCCACCTTGAGCAGTATACCACATTGAAATCAGTTTATTTTTTACTTAAGTTGTGGTTTCTCACTCCTTTAGAAACTCTGACACCATGGATGTCCAATGTGCATAGATTAACTTCTAACATTATGGTTATATCATTAAACTATTCAGATTTATATGCTCTGCCAGTTACCCCATATGTTGACCACTACGGAACTTAGACTAGTGTAATATCCTTTGACAGAATTGCATGTATCTCACGTAGCAAAATAAATAGACAGCTGTTGACCTGAACAGGAATTTACATGTGTACAAACAATGCCATCATTCAGGTAAAATGATCTCATTATGTACATGGCTTTGTTGACAAAAACTTGTACTGGTTCTCATGTAATTTTTGTTTAGAATGAAAGGTTAATTGGGCAGTAAAAATCAGACATCAACAGTGTAAAACCTGACTCTGTTTAACAACACATTTTACCAATTTTGGACAGGCAGAAAATATATTAATATGAGTAATGTATAACAACTAGCAAATGCTTTGAATTATGAATCTGAGAAGCCCCAAAGTTACATCTTTAAGTCTACTTTTTTCTTAAATTCCATTAATAATTTTTTTGCTTAGTTGAAAGAAACTCTTAAAGATCAGTAACATACCTATTTAATGTTCTACAGTGGAATGTCCAGTAGCTTCCGATATGATACCTTACCTCCTCTCACATAATAGCATTTTTCATTCAGTGCTGCCTTCTATATGCACTAGCCTTGATATTCCCACCTACCCTATGTGTGTAATGTGGTACAGCTGCATTGTAGCATGCAAATAATTATGCGACAACCCTTCACCAATAGGAACACAAAACTCTCTCCTCTCATAGATGGCTCCCTTTATATTGTAAACCCAATCTTCACTTCTCGATTTGGCACAGTAGAGTGCAGATGTTTCAAAATTTTGCTTGTGTTTTGCATTGACATTTTAATATGTTAACAACTTTCTTAGTTGTTTCTAGTTTTTCTTAAGTTTTTGTGTTTGTATAGTGAAACTAGATGCTGTAGGTTGTTATGTCATTATCCACTCTAAGTTGAATTCTAATTTCTGAATTTCACAACAACAACTGTTGTTGTTGTTGTTAATACTGTCACTGCATTTCAGCCTGCAGTTCCTTAGGCTTTGTGCTTTCCACTTTCTGTTGAGAAGGTATTGATTTTTAGGGCATTGTGAGTTGGGGTCCATTATGTGGCCTGCTGTGTCTCTTGATCACAGTACAGATTTCCATTTTTCTGGGGAACCTCTATGGGAAGACACAGATTTGGATGGCCTATTTCCTTCTCGTTCCCTTGCTATGCAATTCTGAATTCTTACTGTGGAAGCTCCCAGACTGTTTTCAGCCTTCTTGGATATGGTATCACAGGTATGTTGCCTTTTGTTTATATCCTCTGTCTCTAATGATTCCTCTCCTTCCCTCCTAAATTCTGCTCCTTTTTTGGTTTAACTGTTTTTATTTTTTCCTTCTCCTGAGATCACAGTATGTGTGGACCTGTTTCTTGCATTATCATATTTTGGGGTCAGCATGCCTCGTACAATCAATGTACAATCATTTGGATTTTCCATTTATGGATATTCTTAGATTTTGGGGTTCTTGATTCCAGTATGGAAATCTGTCTCTGATACCACTGTGAAATAATTCCCCAGCCCAAATTTCCCACCTCTGTTTAATCATAACCAACATCCTGCATTACCTCTCCTCTGTCCATTTCATATTCAGGGCTATCCACAGCTTCCATGAGGAGTTGTTGGAGGATAATCGCTCCCTATTGTGTTCCACATTAGCTCACTTTTTTTTCTTGGCTATTTTCCTACATCCTTGGCTCCTTTGTTTTTGAGACACATATTTTTAGCTAATATGGGCCTACTCATGGCTCCATTTTTATGCCTAGTGATTTCTGGAGATTTTCCTGACTCATTGAAGTCTAGGGTGAGGGATTTTCATCAGCACTCCTCCCTTTCCACCTTGGTCTTGTGTATTCCACAGCATTCATCTTCTCCCATTTATGTTTTCCCTCTATCCCCCTTCTTTCCCCTTCTCCTGGGTCTTGGAGCTCATTGTCAAATTACTCATTGCCAAGTACTCCGCCATCAATGATACCTGTAACTATACTGTAGTTTCTGGTGAGTTCAAAGCACATTTAGCCAGGTTTATGCATCTATGGTATGACTTCACCTCAGTTTTTTAGATACTTGAATTGTTATATGTAGGACTTTCCATTCATTTTATCAGTCCATCTCCCTGATCCTCATTTTCCATTTCTTTCCCTCCTCCACAGGATCTGGTTTTCTGCCATCATCTCTCTGAAATATTTTTCAAGGCCACTCTATTATCCATTTGAGAGGGTTCTTTAACTCCTATCTTTGTCAGGCCCAGCCTTCTCCTCTTTAGTTGAGATTGATGGAGCTCTTGATTTTCAACTGTCAGTTCTCTCTTTCTCTTACTACATGCAAAGTTCTTTCTCCTTTGGAGACTTGGGCTTCCATGGAAACCCTCATTTCCTAGGGTTGTGCTCACTTGCAAGCCTTTTAGTGGGTGTTCCACGATAACTGGAATTCAGCTCAAGATCCCCTGGACTCAGTTCTCCTTCTACCACCCTCACTACACATCTGTTTAGCTTGATGGCTCAAACAGGGTCAACACTATAGTAGGCATTCCTCTTCTATCTCCCTGTCCCAGATTGCATCATTTTACAGATGCTTCTCTGTCAGGTTGGAGAGCAATTCCACATTCGCTATAAATCACAAGCCTTTGGTCGAGTCAGCTCTGCACATCAATGTTCTGCAACTTCTTGCTGTTCATTGAGCTTTGGATCATTTTCAACTTTTAACAGGGGACAGATTAGTCATGTTACATTCTGACATTTCGACCATTGTGTCTTCTATCAATCAACAATGGAGCACCCATATATGTGTATTTTCGAATGTTTGAACTCCTATTCTGGGCTCATTCACATCTTGCACACCTAGTATGATGTCATGTTCTGGGTGCTGTGAATCTTGTTGCAGATCAATATTCCTGACAAGATTCTCTTCATGTAGTGGTACCTCGTTTATCAGGTGTTCCGATGGTCATGTGCCCAGTGGGTTATTCCACATCCAGTGACTTTGGCAGTAGATGCCTGCAGACAGGATTAGTCCATCCTCTACTTTTATGCCTGTCTTCCTTTTCTTCTCCTTCCTATTCCCCATACTTTTCTGTGTCTAGTCCTTCTCATTGTACCTTTCTGGCCTGCTCAGCTTTCATTTCCTGTCTTTATCCTATTTCAATCTTCTCCTCAGTTACGACTTCCTCTTTCACGCTCTCTGTTTCAACAACCTTGGTCATTTGTGCATCATCCCACTTTTCTGGACCCTTGCCAGGCAGTCTATATTCTCCACACATGTATCATCCCTTCTTTCCCATTAAGTCTATCATTCATCCTTACTGGTGTCTCAGGGTAAATGGCGTGTTTTTCACAATCATTCACTATGCCATGGTTCCCTCCCTTCCTGTCCTAGCATGCCTCATGTCTTTGACAATTTTACCTTTCTGTTTCACAGTGGTTCTTCTGTGGCTACCATGACTGGTTATCTGGCAGCCTTTTCCAGTACCTTTCATTTTTCCCTTTTCCATAGAGTGTTTTCCTCTTCTGTTCTCCCCTCTTATTTTTTGCCTTTCATCTGCTTCATCCACCTTGTTCTATGCCACTTCCATTTTGGGACCTTTTTGTGGTTCTGCTGGCCCTTACCCAACCTACTTTTGAACCCTTGGTTACCTGTTAAGTGGACCACTTGCCCTGGATATCCTATTTTTTTGTGCTTCTTTTTGCCTGTGGTTGGATGTGTTTTTTGCCCTCGACATTTTACATACCACAGCACCTATGTTTCTTCTGGATCACAGTTTTTTCCTAGGATGTTGGCAACTTCAGAATGTGACATCACATTCATGACTATTTCTCTCCCTTTCCATTCCCATTTCTATTGTCATTCAGGTCCGGATCATCTTCTTTGTATTGTTCGAGCTCTCTGGTGCTATATTGCCTGCATAGCTTCTTTCTTAATTCTCTTTCTCACCTGTTTATCCATTGGAATCCTTCCTCCACCTGAGATATTTCTCCTATTACTCTTACAGCTTACTCTTCCTTGTCTCCCAATGTCTTTTCCATTATCCTTGCATCAGATCCAGCACTTCATCCTCTCCCAGGCTCCCACTTCTGTTGCCTATTGGGAGAAATCATCCAGGCTGGCATGTGGACCACAGCATACACCTTCATCTGTCATTAACTTCATCATTTGATAATCTTGTCATCAGGATACCAAGTATCACCCAGTGCCATCCTTAACAACTTGGTTCAACTGTGAATGGGTTAGTGTTTTTATATTTCTTTATTTCCTTACAATGGCTCAATTTCACATGTTGAATCCTGCTCTGTGGCAAGTGGTGCCTGTCAAAATATACTAATCTGTAAATCTGCATTGTTTGGCCTTTCATCTCTATAATGCCCACTCTTGAGATAGGGTGCTCCACAAGACTGCTAGTAGGTTCATCTTCAAGATTTATTGCATCATATATAAGCTTGTCCCAGACCATACCAACTCAGTGTTTGGATAGCTGCCTATCTTTCCTTTCTGGTTGAATAAATTGATACAAGCCTGCTTTTAGTGTTGCATTCATCTGGACTTGCCACCATGTTCTTTTCAAGTGGAGTATGGGAGCCTTTACCACTTACCATATCCTAGTTGGTGGGGTGGTGGACCATGAAGGCGTCCTTCTGAGTGTGCTCAGTCCCATTCAGTTGAGAGTAGGACAGTGGTGTTTTGTTGGTGTAGTTGGTGTGAACTCTCCTCCTACCACAGACAGTAAGAAAAATACCAGACATTGCCTAGTTTTGTACTGGAGATGATCCACCAAAATGCAGTTCACCCCTCCAGCTGGAACCCCTCATCCTACCATTGCCTGGATGTCGGTTACTGAGTGGCCTGATGTTGGATTATAGCTGTACCAACCAACATAAATCTCGAAATGTGGTTGGTAGGGGACTCTCATCCTACTATGGACGATAAATTCCCAATGCCACAGGGTTTGGACTTGAGCGAATGACCATTTTGTATTATCCCTTCCTACTGTCACCCAGCTGTCAGGTTTCTAGGTGGCCTGATGCTGGTTTTGTACTGGGTCTGCACACATGTGCTGTGACTATGATAGGAAAATGGAACCCATTTTCCCTTCTGCTTCCTCTTCTTGAGGTGAAAACAGTAGGGACCCTTCTCCTACTATGGACCAGATGATAAATACCCGATACTGCCTGGATTTGGACTGGAGTTTCCCACCCTATCCAATCTACACCATCCAATTGAGTATTTGATGTGCTCCTTTTCTGCCCAAATTAGCAACATGTATTTTCAAAAGAGGCAAAGAGTATATTTGTTCCAGATGTGGTACGATCTCCCATGGGTGTGTTCCTCTACCAAGAGATGTTACACTCCATGGGCCCTCTTTGAATGCTTTCTAAAGGGTGCTCATCTAGGTAATTTTTGCACCAGTCCTTCCACCAGTTCAATGTGGCAGTTACAGTTTTCCTACACTGAAAATATACTTCCAACAGATACCTTTTATCACACTTCTCCTACCTCCCCACTTCCATAGCTTCTTTTTTTTGCCTAAGCCAGTCGTGACAAGATTGTGTAGTGCTCCTATTGGTGGAGGGATGTCACATGATTATTTGCATACTACAGTGCAGCTGTACCACATTAAATATGTGGGGTAGGTGGGAGTATCAAGGCTAATGACGAGTAAAAAATGTGTGCATAAAGAGGGCAGCACTAAACAAGAAAAGCCTTTATGTGAGAAGTGGTAAGTACCTATCAGAAATATATTTTCAGTTTAGGAAAATTGTAACTTCAGTCACACATTTTTCTTAAGTCTAGGCTGATATCTTTCCTGACTGGCTTTGTCTGTTTAGTGACATTTTGCTCTTGACATTTGAGTATTTTGTATTATATCTCACTTAATATTCTGCTTTACCATTGTCCAAATTCTGTTCAATATGCTATATCTCTGTTTGTGTTCATGAGTTTGATTGCTTCATTCTCACTCACCTGTCTTCACTTTCAGTTGTTATTTGTCATTCAACAATTGGAAGTTTTCTTGAGAAAAGTTGAATAGACATTCAGATGAAATATTGGCCTAATCCCAAGAAAGACAGTACCTGAAGCTGAAAGGACAATAATTATTTTACTAGAGGACATAATTGTTTATCAAATCATGTATAATATTGATCATATGAACATTTGTTTAAATTTATTCATATACTTAACATTAGTATAACTAACTTTTTATTGGAAATACTAAAATACTATCTCTAAATCTGTGATTGTTTTCAGCAAAATAACATTTTGTTACATTAATGATTGTTTTGTATGTATCAGCTTTGTTGTTTTTTCCTTGTATTAACGTGAATGTGAACACATTCTTCAATTTTGTGAATAGGTTTTTATTATTTATTACCATGGACACATTATGTTGTTAATGGACTGCATAAACATATCTTACTACTCAAGACTTTCACACTATATATATATATATTCTTTGCAGACTTAACATTCTTTGAAAAGGTTGCTGCTTATGTAGATGAGGGTAAGGGTGTAGATTTGGTGTATTTGGATTTTCAGAAAACATTTGACAAGGTGCCCCATAAAAGGCTTGTAAAAAAAATATCTCTATAGGCATGGGAGAAAAGTTAGCAAATTGGATAGAAGAGTGGCTGGATGAAAGAAAGCAGAGGGTTGTCACAAATGTAGTTCAGTCAAACTGGATTAATGTCACATGTGGGGTACCTCAGGGCTCAGTCTTAGGACCTTTGCTTTTTTTTGACTCACATCAATGACATAGATGAAGAAATATTCAATAAATTACTTAAATTTGCAGATAATATTAAGGTCTTGGGTGTTGCTACCTGTATTTGAATTATAAGTAATTTATATGGGAATAACTTATATAGCGTTATGAAGGAAAGGGATCTTGGTGTAATAGTCGATCAGTCTCTAAAGCCATCCAAGCAGTGTGCTGTTGCTAGTAGTATGGCAAATATGATTTTATGTTGTATCTATAGAAATATTGAATACAAGTCTAAAGAGGTTATACTCTCATTGTACAGGTCACTGGTTAGGCCACATTTGGAATATTGTGTTCAGTCTTGGGCTCCATACCTTAGGAAAGACATTGAATTGTTGGAAAGGGTTCAGAGAAGGGTTACTAGAATGGTGCCTGGGATGGAGGGTTTGTCATACGTTGAGAGGCTGAAATCTCTCAGATTGTTTTCTCTTGAAAAAAGAAGAATTAGGAGAGGATCTAATTGAAGTGTTTAAGATTGTAAAGGGAATTGATAATGTTGAAGTATCATCTTTTTTATATTTAACAATGACAATAGTAGGACTAGGGGACACAAATATAAATTTGGGCAAGGTAGAAGTCATCTTCAGCTGAGACAGTTTTATTTTTCTAACAGGATGGTTGGCCTTTGGAATGGG
>NW_013667726.1:164943-170995 GCF_000517525.1 Limulus polyphemus
CAGATGTTGTAGAGGCAGTAAATTTAAGTGAGTTTAAGGAAAAGCTTGATAAGTATATGAATGAAAAGGACTTGATTTAAATTATTTTTTTTTCAATCATTTTAATTTAGTTTTGAGGATGGAACAACCTAGATGGACAAATAGGTCCATGTTGTCCCAAAATATATTATGTTTTCAGGCTATAAATTCACAGTGACAGCTCTTTTCTTTCTTCTAACTTTAGCTTGTGAAAATAAAACTCCACAAATAATATTAAAATGTTACACCAGAAACAATCGTACAGTTTTAGCATACAAACTCCTGAAGATAAGAGCCAACAGAGGATCAGATGGTTTTGTTAAATAATGATCATAAGAAAAGGGCAATAACAAGAATTGTTTATTAAAGTATTGATTTTCCAAGCAGCTGGTAATGTATAATCAATGCTCAATCTCATGATCATAAATTTTGTAATTAATATTGTCAATTTCTGTGCTTGACTGTGATTTCAAATTTTGTAACATTTTCACTTTTTGTTTAGCTTTTATTTCAGACCATCTATTAAACAGAACATCCTCTTTGAAGACTTAGTCATCCGACACTCCACATATTCCAGTTTTCTCTAAAATCTCAAACTTTGTGAACCTCTATATAGCTTATACTCTGGTTTTCCATTCATCAATTCCCAGAATAAGGAAATGATTAACATTTATAGTAAACATTAATTCAAGTTCAAATTTAATACTAATTTTGTTGTGAATTGAAAGTAAACTTACCAATTTTTAGGACTAATTTCTTACAATATTTTTGTGAGGCTTTTGTTTGATTTGCATACATTGAATGGAAAGCTGAATGATTAATTGATATGGTTGATATATTAAAATCACATTACTGTTATTATGCAGTTAAAATCTTTATGTAGGCTAAAAATTAAATATTTAGTATACTCAAGTTTAGTTGACTTTAATATTAGATTCAAATTGCATCTTATTTTCTACATTATGAAAATATATGATTTTTTTATTACAACAATTTCTGTGAATTACAATAACTTTTATTGATACATTATGTGTAAAACAAACTTTTGTTTAATTATTTGTTGTACAGAAAACCTTTTAGCTGTGGAGAAAGCTAAAAAAGAATTGGAAAATGAATTACAACAGATTATGTAAGTTATTAAAATTGTACTTTGCTTTTGTTTGTTTGTTGTTAAGAGCAAAGTTAAACAATGGGCTATCTATGCTGTGCCCACCATATGTATAAGCCTGATGTTTAGTGTCATAAGCTCTTCGACTTGCTTTTGAGCCACTGGGGGCTGCATTTTGCTAATTTACTTGTATGTTGAAACATGTATTTTGTTGTTGAGACTTTAAACATTTGTGGTCTTATTATTACCCACATACATGTTTAGCCTTTTTATTACTTTACAAAAAAACATTAAATCAGTTGCTTTGCAAGTCTAAAACTTTTTCAGATCAGTGAACGAATGTACTAAGTTTATGTAGTGGTACAATCTATAGTACCATAACTCACGAGAAAAGAAACAAGCAAAACTAAAAATTGATTCATAGGCTCAAGATTTTCAAAAGATCAGCCCTTTTTTTTGTCTTTTTTTTTTTTTTTGGCTTCTGTTAAAAAAAAAAAGGAATCCATAAGAGGTGTTGACACAGTAAAACATAAATATATTTTAAAACTATTTATAATGTAACTATCCTAAAATATTTTTGAACAAATACAACAAAAAACACTAGAGTTTACTGAAATATAACAGTAACTCACTTCTCTCCTAATTGAGCTCGAGTCTTGGAAAATTGCCTGACTTCTTGAATGGGTTGAGAGAATTTGAGAACTTCTGTAACACAGTATTAGTACATACTATATTAATGCTAGTCTAATACACCCTTGAAAGTTTTATGCTTGTTTTTTCTAAAAACCCTTGATTGTACATTAAAGATTTGTTTGAAATGTGGATAGTTTTTAAATTTTGATGTTTTAATGTTTGATTAACAAGGTGAAGCTAGTTGGTTTCACAGAAAAAAAAATTTGCAAAAGTGCCTATTATAATTATAGTATTAAGGCATATAAATAGTTAATAGTTTTCAAATTTAGATGTAAAATAAGAAATGGAAAAATATATATATATATAAATTATATGTAGAAGTGGAATGATTTACCTTTTAAGATGCAATAAGAGTTATATTTGTTTGCTCTTTCTTTTAAAGGGAAGACATTAAGACAAGACAAACTGAAGGTTAGTAGTTGGTTTAGAGATTTATATTTTTTTAATTTTTCATTTCATTCTGCTAAACACAATTAATTTTTGATATATTAATGTTGTTATTAGTTAAGAAACTAGTAAAATACACAAGCCAGCAAAGTAAAGAATGTCTAACTTATATGTATTCCAACTATTATTTTTCTCTTTTATGTTAAGTGAAAACTTTGCATCTTTCAGCAAATGTGTTCAAAAAGGTAGGTGAAAGGAGAGGAACTTATTATGTTTCCAATGTTTGTTTTTCTGGTACTCGGTGATTATTGTAAGAGGTTATTGCAGCCACAAGCCTTACATGCAAAGTTTTTGCTTTTCATTCAAGTCTAACTGGTGACACTGTGTCTTAATCCATATCATAGATTCAGATAATTAACTCAGTTTTCATCCAAAGCTAACTGGAACTCTTAAGACAAAGTGAGAATCCATATTATTGATATTTTATTCTATTTTCATTCTACTTGGGCAAATAAATGGTGGATGTCATTTAGTTATAATATATGTAAAGTAATGCATGTGAGATAACACAAGTTAAATTATGACTAATTTTGATGAGAATAACCTTAACAATGTTATGGAAGAGAAAGATCCTGGTGTACTGGTTTCTCAGTGTCTTAAGCTATCCAAGCAATGTGCTGTTGTTGTTATTGGCAGGGCAAATAGGATTTTAAGTTGTGTCTACAGAAATATTGAATTCCTATTTAAAGAGGTTATAATGTCATTATATAGGTCATTGCTTAGGCCACAATTGTTTTCAGTCTTGGGCTCCTTACTTTAGAAAGCACTTTAGAATAGTTGGGTTAAATAAGATGGGTTAAATTTCTCTGAACTTGTTTTCCCTTGAAAAAAAGAAGGGTTAAATGGAATCTGATTGAAGTGTTTAAAATTGTTAAGGGAATTTATAGTTTTGATGCATCATTTTTTTATCATATTTCATGATGAGAATGGTAAGACTAGGGGACACAAGTATAAATTTTTGCACGGTAGGAGTAACCTTCAGCTAAGATAGTTTTATTTTTCTAACAGGGTAGTTGGCCTTTGAAATGGGTTGCATTCAGATATGGTATACACTTAATTCCAATACAATACATACTTCCTTTCACACAATAGCTTTTCTTGATCTTCCACCACCCCTAATACATTGAAAAGGTATTTTCTTCTTGGTGAGCTAGCCTTTACACCCCACAAGTTCAAGCTGCTCATTTAGCATGCATAGAGCATAAGACAACCCTCCACCAATAAAAGCACTACACACTCTCCCAGAGCAACTGCTCCCTCTGTACTACATTATGTGAACCTCACTTTCTTGATTGGTATATTACGAGTCAGACATGTTTTTCACTTGCTTTGGGTTTTCATTATTTTTCTTTTCTTTTTTCAGATATTTTGGACTATGTTCATATTTATTTATTTTTAATTATTTAGCTTTGCAATTTCTTACATTTTGGTGTTTGCTGACTGTCATTACTATTTTTACACAATTTATTATGAATTTGCAATTTACTGTAACTACCACCATGGCTCCTGAAGTTACTGGTGAAACACAAATTCCTGTTACCCAGGCCTCGATATCGATGTTGTCTACTGAGGAGATGCAAGCCTTGATTCATTGGAATTTGGATTCTTACATGGGGCATGGGCCTTCTTTTTCATGATGGTTCATACCTTTGCAGGTTGATGAGATTATTCATGAAGAAGATGATTTAGACAGCCTTTTTCCTGCTATCTCCTTTGCCATGCACCCTTGAAGGATGTTTGTCCTTCTACTCCTTTCCTCCAGTTTACACAGGTTTGTCACATTTAGAGTGTTTCTCCTGTTTCCTATGATGCCACTCCTTCTCTTGTGTGTGACATTCCTAACTCGGATTATTTGGTGTTTCCCCCTTTACCTGACACTGAGGTTCATGCTCAGCAGTATTTATCACAGATCAGTTTGGGAGTTAGTGTGCCTCGAACCCCATCCCCCCCCCCCCTCATTGAGTTTCTGACCAACATGCTTTGCCATTTCATTGCTCTTCCAATCCTTATTTGGATTCCCAACAATTAGTTCCACTGTTACCCCTCTTGGGCTCTAATCCTGAGGCTTCAGTTTCATTTTCACAGGCACAGTTTTTGAGGATTTAACTTACACTTACTGACATTTTACATTACCTCTCCTCAATGAATGTTTTGTCCAAGGCCTTTCATCATTCTCCTGACGATTTTTTGGAAGACATCAGATCTCTTCTGTGGTGGACGTTGGTGAGGCTCTCTTCATCAGCTCTTTCCCTACTTATTTGGCTGCTTTGTTATTGGGGAAAGATGCACTGCTTGCAGCAGTTTGTCTCCACTATCTTACCTCAGGGACTTAAGGATGGCCCCATATTTTCATGACACAGTTTTTGGGGGTCATCCTGATATTTTGGAGTCCCGTGTTAAATTATCCAGGTTACATATTTCCATATTTTCCCTTGTTAATTGTTTATCACAGTCTTCCTTCTCCACAGCTCCTGACCCTATTCATGTTTCCTATCCTCCTGCTTCCATGCCTCATCCTTTACCTGCATCTCAATGTTCTTGTCTTTATTCTCAATTTTTTTCCATGCCTGTCAAGAATGTCAACAGCAGTCGAGGTGACTACAAAATGGGATCAGGTCCTGTGGGAGCCAGGCTCCACCATTTTGTTGACATTTAGGAGACCTTCACTACTGATCTGTGTGTTCTACAAGTTCTGTCTGAGGGTCTTTCTTTTCATTTCCAGTTCCCACCTCCTCTTTCCTTGTCTTCATTTCCTTTCCCTCCTCCAAGGGATCCTGTTTCAAGCGGTCATCTGTTCAAGGCAGCAAGAGACATTCTTCTCAAAGAAGCTGTTTAGCTGTTGTTTCCCATTTAGCTGGATGTTTACTCTTGGCTTTTCATTGTCCCCAAAAAAACTAGAGATTGGAGACCCATCATCTACCTCTCCAATTTAAATCACTTTCTGGATCCTCCACGTTTCACCATGGAATCATTTCTATCTCTTTGTTGGATATTCATTCCAGGTCTTTCAATGAGTAAGTTCAACATAACATGTGCATACTTTCATGTTCCCATCTCTCCATCCTCATGTCATTTTCTTTGGTTCATCCATGAGGAGTGTTTTCCAGTTCTGGGCTCTTCCATTTGGTTTTGCCTCGGCTCCTTACGTGTTTTGTTGGGTAGTAAGGACCTTTGCTTGACATCTCCATTTGTTGGGACTCTGGTTCTTTCCTGTTTGATGTTTTCTGATCACACTTGTTTGCTTCAAGAAGTGGCAGCTTGAGTGGAAGGGTTAATCAAAATGGAGAAGTCCATTTTTTCCCATACACAGTACCTAGCTAACTTGGGAGTCTTCCTCAATTCCCACCCCAGTCAGGCCCAGTCTTCTCCACTATGTCTTCGGGATATGGGGCAGTTGGTCAACAAAGCTTTATTTTCTCGTTCTCTTCCAGCTCAAGAGGTTCTATCTGTTTTGGAGATTTGGGCTTCTTTGGAAGCTCTCATACCTGTCTGTCATGTTCACATGAGTTCCCTCCAGTGAGGATTCCATGGTTGATGGAACTTCAGCTTGAATCCATTGGATCAACCAGTTGTCCTTCCTTCTTTCCTTCAGACTGACCTTGCTTGGTGGTTGGATAAAACTAATGATATTGGTTGGTTTATCTCTTCCACCTCCTCGTCCAAACCTGGATTTTTTACCGATGCTTCTCTTATGGGTTAGCTTACATACCTTGATTCCCAGGAGATTTCTGAGAGTTGGTCATTGGCTGAATCTGGGCTTCATGTCAACGTTTTGGAGCTCTCAGC
>NW_013667726.1:171016-179544 GCF_000517525.1 Limulus polyphemus
TGTTCAGTGAGCTATGTCTCATTTTCTCCCTTTTCTGAGGGTGAAGATGGTTATGGTACATTCCACCATTCCACATCATACATCACCAAGCAAGGGGGTACCAAATCCAGGTCTCTTTATTTTCGGACTCCGGAGCTTCTATTCTGGGCCCACAAGCACCAGATTCAGCTCTTGGCATGCCATATTCCTGATTTTCCATATTGTAGATATTGTTTTGCCATATGTTATACTTATTAGTAAAATTATGATCAATTATTTAATTAGTGTCAATGAAAACAATAGATTTTTAATTTCTTTGTCAAGACAAGGAAAATACTGTATTCCAGTACAGTATTCAAATGTGCAAACTTCCAGTGTTCATTTATCTATTAAAACTGAGGTTTAAATTTTCAATCAAATCTTTATTATCAGGTGAAAGACTAAGTTTCTTAAGAACAATATTTTATAAAATAAATTAATTAATGAAACGAATTGTGATAAATTTACTACCAAATAAAAGAGAATAACAAAATAGCTGTTCAGAAATATAATACAATTTAGGTTTTCATTTCAACATAATTAGAGTTTATCTGTGAATTAGTAGATCTGGTAACTCAGTACATAATGTCAAACTCTGTCTGTAGCTATGTTCGCTTTAAAGTAGGTTTGACTGCTTGATCATTGTAAAATGTCAGGGTATTTGTTATATTAAATTTTGCTTAGCAAGATGAAGCTATTATTTGATTTTGTGGAAAAAAAAAAGTTGAAATTCTTGCCACTTCTTAAAACTGTATGAAAACTAGTTGGTAGGAAAGTTGAAGGTATAACAATGTTTGTAAATGATTAGTAGGGAGAAATAAGCAAGGTGGTTGAGTCTATGATACAAGTATTACCATATATTTCTGTAGAGTCATTTTAGAAAGAAAAAAAGTATTTCACTGAACATAAAATTAATTGTATTATTGATGTAAAATTCCTAGAGTGTGTGATACCATACATATTAGCTTACATAAAAGTATACATGTGAGTGTTTTTCTGGTGGTTGGTGTGTATCTGTCAGGTTTAGTTGTTTAACAATTATCATCTTTACAATTAGAAACCCAGCTGAAGGTTTCTTATTGTACAACCAGTGGGAACAATTACAAAATGTGACTTGTATAATAAACAAAAGAAATAACTTGTTAATAGTTGCTTTTCAATGTGCCTTGTAACATTCTAAAATAAACAGGCTGCTACAATCAGGGTTCAACAACAAAAAAAGCAAATGATTCAACTATAACAACACTTAAAAATAAGTTAAACACTTATCAAAACACAGTTAATAAACATGTGCCTGACCAAGACACTTGACACTAAAGTTAATGAACAATATATAATAAACATCAGTATTATTCCAAATAATGGAATCAGAAAAAAAATCAGAAAGAAAAAAACTTAATCCTCAAAAACATACAGCAACACAAAATTACCTTTCAATATTCATAACAATATCAAGTGATAAACAGCAATAATTCACTAACCGTATTGTTCACTAACTATCTTGTGACTTTCTCTCTCTTAGTGAAGTGTCTAGCAGGGTATTTATTCACTGAGTAGGTCACAAGAGTACATCTCATGATAATAAATTTACATGATCTTCTGCTACATTAATAGTATCTGTATATCACCACTAAGGAAGCTGGTGTCAGTTTCATACATATATATTTACTCAAAATCCTGACAGAGAAGGACTGTTTAAATTATATTATTTATACCATCAGCTATTTATGCATCATATGGCTGTTAGGCACATGAATTTTCTTGTTTACAGGGTTCCTTTGTGAATCACATAAGAATCTGTAAAGAAAATTACATTAAATTTTTGCAGTTAACCTCACTATTTATTGTTGTATTTCACATAAAAAATGAGTGATTTCACCTAATTTTGTTTGGGAGTAGTTCTTTATGTTAAGTGTTGTAACAGATTATTCAGTATCATGCAATATGTGGATTCACCAGTAGGGAATGAGGTAAGAACATGTCAATAATTGGTTGGTTAATAATACATTTTGTCTGTATTTTATAATGGTATAATCTTGTAAATGTTGTTTTTCAAACTGTTAAAACCTTCTTACTTGTATATATTTTCTTTTATGATAAATCTGTTTCTAATTCTTCATAGGTGATATTTTTTGTTTCCATTAGCAGCTGTGCTATCACAGTTTCAAAAACTGATTCATAGTTTTATACATTGTTTTCATTCTTTTGACTCAAAATTATGCATAAGTTATATTCAAAATAAATTTACAGGTTTCTAAATTCTTCTGTGTTCCATTGAACAAATTGGATTGTAAAATCAGGAAATGCGTATAGTTCAACTTCCTGCAAATTCCATAACAGTAGCTTGAGTGTAGAACTTTAATTCATTATTCCAACTTTCAATGATGAACAAACCCATAATTCTTACATTTAATTATGTGTAGTGTTGTAATTATTAAATATTTTCAGTTAGGCATGATGCAGTGTCTAACAATTGCTTAGATAAATTCCAAATATCACAGTTTTCCAGTAAAGTTAAAGTTGAAGCTCAAGCCCAACTTATCTCTATGGTACATAAGAATTCTCATTAATGGTAGTTGTTAGAGTACATGTTATTTTCACTTAATGATGGTTAGCTCCTGAAATCAAGCATACTATAACTCTGGATGTACTTAGTGTACCTTCATGAAATTTGGCGTCTTGACCTTTTCACAGTTGCTTTCATTTAATTTTATTGTTCTTTCAATCATGTTGAATTGTGTATCATTGCAGTGAACCACCCAGCAAGAGCTTAAAATGGGTAAACAAACTATTGCATTACATCATGAAGACAGCACTATAATTTTTTTTATTTAATTGTTGTTTTCATTTAAGTTTTCTTCTCTAACCTAGTAATTTTCTAATTTGACATTTCAGTTACTTTTTAAAAACATATATAATAATAGATAAAAAATATACACAATAACCAAAAAAATTAGCATTTTTTTTAGCCTTGAGTCTTTTTGCAAATAGGTTTGTGAAGTAGTAAGCCCATTTTATTTTCTTACTTTATTGGTTGTCCAAAATAAATTCATGTAACTTTTATATATGTACTTTAGAACACAAAAGTTATATTATACACTGGAGTATAATGTTTCAAAACAACTATAATTTGTTTGTTGTTTTAACTAACCTATGGATAGTTTAAAAAATGTATTACTGCTCACAGCAATGTCTTTAGTCTAAACACATCAAGCTCTCACCACAAACTATCAGCTTTAACTGCTACAATGAAACAAATAATCATTGGATTTATGTAGATTAGAATTTGGTTATAAAAATGCCCACTAGCAATGTCAGAGAGAATTACAGAAACATCTTAAAAGATAAAGGATATGGAAGGAGTGTGTCAGTGTCGTTTGAACAAATGTAGTGATATCTCTGTAAAAGAAGAAAAGAGGTTGAAATTTTATATTCTGGCTTGTCAGTATCTTTGACATTTGTTTCTAATTGGTGGAACAATCTGAAGCCCTTACAAGGGAAGAGCAAAACTCTATAAATGAGAATCCATAGTGCCACCATGTCATGTGGCTCCAAGCTGCAGATTGAGAATTCATTCAAATATTTCCTTTTGAAATTCAGAAATGCCACTGGCCTACCTATCTGCACCACTAAGAACTATTACCTTGCACACAACTGTTGTGGAATTTCCGGCACATGCTACAAGCCCAGAACAAACTTCTACCCCTACACATTTTTATGTGTATGGTGGCAGCCTATGTTGTAATGGTAATAATACTATAGCCCTCTACCAATAGGGGCACAACACAACCTCCATGTGCAGTAATACCTGTGAGCACTAGCACCTGTTCATAGGCTTATTTTTTCCTTTGTACTGCTTGTTTTCAAAAATGTTTCTTTCTGTACTTTTGAGTTTCTAATCATTTTAATTGACTGGCTTTCTTTCTTTAGTGCTACATTGTTTTACTTGCTGTACTTTTGTTCCATCCTTCTCAACTTCATTTTCTCTAGCCAACATATTTCTACTTTAGGCTACTTTCAACAATGTGTGTTTAGTAATATATATTCTCTTCAGTCATTTTCTCCAACTGACTCAATGGTGACTGGTAGCACTTTATCTGTTCATGGACCTCACATTCACTTAATATCCCTTTAGTTTATTTAGTAGAGCACACTCTTGTGTGTGATAAGTTTCGAATTCTGCTCCTGCAAGGTGCTTTCGATGTCATGTATAACTTATCTTCCGCAACCTTGTTCAGCTTTGATGAACTATGGTGCACCACATCAAGTTACTGATACTTCTCCTGCTTTCATGATTCATGTAATTGGTTCCCTTCTGCCTATTTATTTTCCAATTCAGTCCCTATCATTTTGTTCCTTTACATTCTATGGAACATGCCTCACTTGTGGATGATTTTGGCCAGCTCTTCCACCTCTAGCTTTTGTTTCTGGCTCTTCTCTCTATGGTGAAGAAAAGGTACTTCCTCCTTTTCTGTTTCCTTACAGTCATGAATCAGGTGTGTGTTATACTGTCTTTTTTTTTTACCTGTATATCATAATGCCTTTTTGATTGTTTTACTTCGTGTGCCTCTTTCTGTCCTAATTCTGTGTTGTCCCACATATTTCTTGTCCTGCTCAATTTTGTGATTACTTTGCAATGGTTTCAGTTCATGGCCCTTTTATATTTCTTGATCTGGCTTCATTGTTTTGGGGGTTCTTCTCAGTCAGATGTCCACTTCCTTTCTTCCTGTATCCAGGACATTCATCTTGCCCTGTTGCTTACAGACCTGGTTTTTGGGTGTGTTCCTGACTCATTGGAATCCCTGGCTTAGTCTGCTTGTCTGCAATCTTCTATAGTTTTCTTGATTTTTCTGACTCACTGCTTAATAAGTACCTCTCTTTGTTACTCATCCTTGAGAGTCATGTTTGGCTACCCATCTCCTGTTCCTTGTTCTCTTGCTTCTCTTTGTCATCCCCCAACATGGCTAGCCATTGCAGTTCTCACAGATGACTTTTCTTTGGAACTGATCCTGGGCTCTGGTCCATTCACTGCCCACCACTTTCACTTTACCCTCTTGTGTTCTTCTTCCTCCTGTGACCTTAGGGTTTTGAAGATTTTTTCTCATTGTTTCTCTTTTCTCCTCCTCTTCTTTCTCATCATCCTCTTTCTTTTTCTCTTCCCACCAATCCTATGCATCTTTTTCATCTCCAGGACATAGTGTCCTCTTTGTTAACTGTGGGAGCTATAGAACCTGTCTTCCACCCTACTCAGGGCTTTTATTCTTATCTTTTTTGTCATCCCCATGAAGTCAAGGGTTTGACACAGTCATTGACTTGTTGTCTCAGAATCACTTTCTTTTTATTCCTGAATTCAAAAAGTGTGAAGGAATGGATTTGAAACACCTACCTTGGTTAAGCACAGCCCAAGAGATACAGCCAAATGCAGATTGAGAATTGCATCTTTCGTTTGTCTTGTGTTCTATCATTCCTCTGTTTTATCCTTTCTTTTATCATTTCTTCTAGTTCTGTGCCTTTCCACTCAACTTTGCTATGCTCCCTTATATTTTCAGCTGGCTCATGCATTCATTTGCTTAGTGCATGCATTTTCTGGCCCTTCATTTCCATTATTATATGTTTGAAATTGTGATTACTACCTCTCCACTCTTCTTCAGAAGGCCTCTTGCTTGAGCTGGTTGGTCTCACTTTCCAAGTCTGTTTTGATTCTCACTCAGTTTCTTGTCCATTTGGCAGATTTCCTCAAATTTTGTATGGGATGGACTCAACCCTCTCCCTTATGTATTCATATCTTGGAGATTTTGGTATACAATGCACTTTTCTTTCCAACTTCAGGATTCCTGCTTTCCTAGGAACTGTGATTCCCCTCCTTTGTGCACATATATATTCCCGTCAGTGGAGACTTTGAGGGATCATTGTAACTTGTTTATTTCCTTATCTGCCCTTGAATATCTTACCTTTAACTCTACATCCTTCTGTTGTGGTGGCTTAATTACTCCAATCTGTCTTGGGATATATCACTTCACCCCTTGGCTTGACTTACATTTTTCCAATAATTCCTCTCATTCTAGTTGGGATGGGTGGTTCTCAACATTACCACTGTCTCAGGGGTCTGGTCTCCAGAAGAACATTCTTTGATAATCAACTTTCTGGAGATGATTGTGGCTTATTAGGCTTGACCTCTTTTTTTTTTTAGTGATGATTAAACCCATCTGTCCCTGCTCCAGTGCCCACCTATGAGATGTAAGACTGCTTTGGCAGTATATCTCTACCATTGACATGACTGTTTGCACAGCCTTTACAAAAGCAAATACAGTACCAGTTATAGTTTGGCTCTTACACCTGGCTCATAGTTCCTGTCTTTAATTGTAGTAACCCATTGTACTGTCTCTTAGTGTGGACCCTATTCTAGATGATTGTGCTTGATTATAGTGCACCACTCACACTCTCTGGTGTCCCCCATAATGCATATTTGTCTCCCTCTTTTCTTCTTGTGGAGCATGGGAGAACCCAATACCTTTACTTGCCCACTCCCAAGCCACTGGAGATGTTGATATGATGAGTTTCCTCTGTGATTGGTGCTTTTCTCCCACCAAGAGACCAGTTGGGCCAACTCCTCCTTTGAGATGTAGGGATGGAGTATTCCTTAGAAGTGTAGTACATGACACCCCATTACAATATCCCAGGCAATTCCTGGTGGATACATCTACCTAGATGGAACATAGATTTGCCTCGGGACGCAGGTATGAGCTCTTTCTCCCTCCACCTGTTGTTATAATATATATCTCATGTAAGTATTTCACCAAGACAGAATGGCCTGACACCCTAGCCACATTACACATTCTCATGTTCTGCCCACCTTTGCAACACATTACCACTGGCACTTGATTTAACTGAGAACCATTTTTGTAAATCTCTCTGCTCTGTAATAGTAATATATGAATGAATAAATAACAAGTTGGGCAAAGAGTATTCTCTGCTTAAGAAGAATGTGGTCTCCCAAAAGGTGCTGCTCTACTAGGTGACCCTCAGTTTCATGGAAGTTACACCACATGGGCTTTCCCTTTCCAGTGCAATATTTTAGAAAGAAGCTCATCTTTGTAAATGATCAGCACTGGCAGAGCGATAAGTAGCATTTCTGAAGTTAACATTTTCCTTAGCTGATAATGTTTGTCAGATAGATACCTCTCTGCCATCTACCTATCCTTTCTCCCCACTTCCAGTGTATTTTCTTGGCTTTGTTAAGAATGAGCCAATAATTATATGCTAGTGCTTATAGGGATTACCATGCTCGGAGGTTGTGTTGCCTTCCTATTGGTGGAGGGCTACATTATTATGACAATTACATCATATGCTTGATCAATAAACATAGACATATGTAGGGGTGGAAGTTTGTTCAAGATTTGTGGCATGTTCAAGAAATTCCACTGCAGTTACATGAGACATAATGGCTCTTAGTGCTGCAGAAAGGTAAGTATGTATGTGAAATGCATTTCTTGGTAAAAAAAACTTTTACATTGATAATAAAGTAGTTTAATTAAAATTTGAATGTAAATATAAAAAAGGTGGTGGCATGTCACCCTCCCTTATACTACACTGACTAACCATTTTATGTTTATCCCTATACATATATATTTATAGAACACCCATCTATTTGCATATGAGTATCTTTTTATTGCCCAATGTAGAGACATGTAGCTACCATATTTAATTTGAATAATAAGTGTTATCAGTATTGAGCCAATAACACAGTTTCATTGTTGCATACATCCAATGTACTTAACCTGTATGTGTTGAGATGATATGTAATATTAATAATTTGTTTTATTACTTGTTGTACTGAATTGAATACCTGTTCTTTCATTAGATTGGTCTAATTTTTATGGTAAAAGTTTCTACATGTACATTTCAGGTTTTAAAATATTAGATTTATTGGAAAAAGGTTATTTTCATTACCATTTTTTTTAAATATATTTATTAGCTTTGAAAAAGCAGAATGAAGACCAAGCCAATAAAAAGATTGAAATTACAGACAAAGTGGATAAGAATCCAGGAAATCCTTATTCCCTCTTTAAAGATAAATTAAAAGAGAATAACTTGCCTGTGGAGCCTGCTGAAGATCCTGACGTTCAGCCAAATGTGATAGAGGATGAGAAAAAACAGTCTGAAAATGGGTACAAAAATAATGAAAGTAATGTCATTTAATATGAAAGTTTGTTGATTATTCACATTCCTAATTATAATTATGTATCTGCAGCAGCATCCACTATCAGAACTTCAGTACTGTATAGTTAATGCATTTTAGCACCATTGTTGTTTGAAAACTTGTCATATTGTGTATGGTTTTTCCATGTACTTTAGGGGAATTCTGTTTCTGTTGTATGTAACTAGCACTGTGACTTTTCTTCTCTTTTTTTAAACTAAGATATGGATAAATAATTCTTGTTCCAAATATATATATATATATATATATATATATATTGAGCCAGACATGTACCTTGATTTTATTACATTTT
>NW_013667726.1:180446-193908 GCF_000517525.1 Limulus polyphemus
AATATATATATATATATATATATATATATATTGAGCCAGACATGTACCTTGATTTTATTACATTTTATGAATATGGTAAATGAAAAAAAAAAAAAATAAAGTTAATATTTGGAGAAAATTATGGAAGAATTATTGTTTAAAGTATAATGAAATGAATGCTATCTTGTTAATGTATTGTTTTGTTTTTTTCATCATTGTTCTTATACTTTCTCTAAATTGGACTGGATCTAAAATATAATCTTGATGAGATTTCTATAATACTGCAAATGTTCCCATGCAAATATAATAACAATTTATATGACTTACTTTTTTACCTACAAGTTTTGTATTTTTGTTCTATGATTAACTTTTTGAAAAGCTTTAAAAGATTTTGTTGGTTAATTTCACATAACCAAGGTTTGGGTAATTTCACTTAACCCAGGTATTGGTATTTCTTTGTTATTACTTTGGTACATGTTCATGACATGGAGAAAAAGCAAGAGATTTACTAGAAAATGTTCATTATAGCTTTTTTGCTGTTTCACTGCTTTAGCTAAAATTTATTTGCTACTTATCCTGTTAAGAACTTTAGGATACTGAATGTGAATAATTACATGGAAGTCCACTGTAAGTTTCCTAGAAAGTATACCATTGTGTAAAGTAAAAACAAGTGCCTTAACTTTGAAACAGTGCTAAGATACTGAGATGGAGCTTTTATAATTATACACACACACACACATAATTTGTATTTTGTGTTACAGTTATTGTAATTGGTTTGTGGTGATGTTGCTGGTGAATGGGGTTACCATTATATTGGTGCTATAGTAGTAGAAACTAAAGCTTGTGTTATTTGTGTATGTATAAACAGATATAACTAACATACATTAATGTATCTTGGGATTTAGGTAACTTCATCTGTTTTCAAGTGTTTAGGAAAAGTGTATGGTTATTTTTTTTGCCATAAACATTTGTTTTGTTTGATTTTTAAGTTAAGACACAGTTATGATTTACTCCAAAACAATAACTATCTATTGTCAGAGTTTTTTGTTTGATTTTTTATCATTTAACAATTTTCTTTACATTAATTTTGAGGAGTGAATATGGGTTTTATATTACAAAAATGATGTTTATGTTTCTTAAAACATGTTATGTTGCTCCTTGGTAAAAGCTTTGACCTTTGAGTTAATTTTCAGAAGATAAATATTGTTTTATTATAATTTTGAAACGATGTTCAAACTGATAAAAAAAAAAGTATGTTTTCAGTTTCTTGAGGAATTTGACATGTAGTGGAGTTATTCTATTTTCTGTCAAACCTGTGATATGAATTATAGAAAAAAAAGAGATTTTATTTGTTATTAACATAAATTACTATGCTTGTTGTTGCAACAGCCCACCTTTTTATCAATAGAGAAATTTTTCACTAGGGGACAGAATTTAAACATTTAAGTCAAACATAATTTTTTAATGCTAGAATGATTCTGTTATTTATTAACTGAAACACTGTTTTAAATAATGATAAGAATCTTGTCATGTGATGTCTGATCCTGGACTTTATGATGTTTGTCTCATTCATCAACATCATTAACTAGGTAAGTGTTTGGATTTTCGTTGTTAAACATTTCACAGACCTTTATATGTTTGCCAATTTATCAACTAATATTATATGAAACATACATTTAAACTCTGAAACAGCTGAGAAGTATAGGGTCTCAAGTATGCTAGTATATGACCAGTTGGGCCTGTATTTAAAGCTACAGGTTTAAAATATCCATAATTGGGTACACGGTGTTTTGTCATCACAGTATCACTACCTTAAAATGCATGGATTTATTAATAAGGTATGCACTAATTGCATTTAATTCCATAAATTTGAATAGAATATCACTGTATAATTTTGCAGCATTTTCAAGTGTCAGTTGCACTACATGGCAATATTTATGTTAAAGAAGTATCAGTATTTCTCTTACACATTTTATTGGTGATGCAATGCATTATTGAGATTTTGTGACATTACAGTAGTCATTCACATGAGACTGGTAATAATTAGCATCTACAGTTCAGTAGTGTTGGTCAGTATCAGTTAATGAAAATGTAATATATGATGGTGTGGAATTTGGAAACAGCTGATTTTTGTTTGAGTTGTGGTTGGTGAAGCTAGTTATATGAAATAAATTAGCAAAAAAAATCTTAATGCCTCTTTGTTTTCATTAATAAAGTAGAGAAGTCTGTTTCAGACTGAGTCTCACATAAATCACATTGTGATACACGCGAAATTTCAAATGAATACATGTAGCTAATAAATTAAGGACGATGTTCTTTATAATCTAATTCATGTTTAAATGCAATGACTTATTCATGTAAAAAGTTTAGCTTAAATCTGCTGAACCAGTTTGACAGAAGTTAAACATTCCAATCTTCAACACAAAAGCTTTGTAGACTGTGGATATAAAATAGCTTTTTGTGGGAGCTTTATTAGTGTGCATACCCAAGTTTTCTAACATTTATATTCAAATGACAAACTAGCACAAGGAAAAAAACAAAATAAAGTAAAATCAAAACATTAATGACCAAATAATTATATTTGTGAAATATTGTGCAGCTGAAGTTTATGTGTAGGTTCGGTTATATATTTTTTTTATAAAAGAACTACTGTAAAAGAAGTTAGAGATAAAGTTTTTTTTTTTCAATCTGTAAGAATTTATCATCTCACAGATATTTAAGTATCAAAAAATAAATGTCAATGAGTTATACTGGTTTCTGGAAATTCCATGCCTCATCAGTAACCCTGGACAAAGGCAAATGGAAAAAATGTAGGATCAACATGTGAGTAAAAAACATCTCAAAATACCATACATATACACTCCCCACTATATGAAGCCTTGTCTTATTCTTTCGATTTTCCCTTGTCCAGGTTTACTGGTGAGGGATTGAATTCCCTGAAATCAGTACAACTCAGTGACAAGCAGTAAATCAAGTAATAAATGTGGTTTCATATTTGCTTTTCAGTATTTTGTTTAGCTTTACAACTGAGTAATTCACAAGAATAAATTAGTAGCATCAGTGCTGCATATTCTTGAAATTCCTATGTAAATATAGGATCATTGTGTGAATAAAAGACATCTTAAAACACCATACACATTTAAGTTTTTTCTCTTTTTTTCCTGCTTGAGATTGGTATTTTGTTATTTTAATTTAATATTTAGGATTTGTTTTTGTTTTTAGGACATATCTTCATAATTTTAAAACTTTTTCCCTGAAACAAATTATACACGTGTAACATTAGATACACCTAATAAATTTAACAAAGAATTATCTATGTTACTGCACAAAAATGATTGACGCTTGCAATTTGCAAATACAAGAAAGCATTTACATTTGACATAATACAAAATTTATTATCAGAATTAAAAATTATTAAGAACTTGTAAGGCTACAGTCATAATTCTCTTTTAACATGCATTATTTTTATTTCTTAAATAAATATTTTTCTGCAATTTTTTTTAGATTTAACTAATGACAATTTATTAAAGATATGTACTTATGTTAGTCTTAGAAATTTGACATTGATTTGAAACATTTTCACTGAAGTTTTTCTTTTTACTTAAACATATCTAGTTCACATCTACATTGCTTCAACAAATTAGTGCCATGTAACAAAATATTCAGACTTTCTATTTGTTTGTGAAAGAATAATGAATTTTTTTTATGAATGTGAGAAAACATATTGTACCTCCCAAACATGTGAATATCCACTTAAAACCACAGGTGCAAGCAAGTCTTAGAAAGGTATTGTTTAGTTAAGGCATTATATTGAAATAATCCCATACAGTTTTAAGCATTTTGAGGGATTAATGCCCATTACATAGGTAAGTGTCAAATACTTGAGATACAGTGTGGTATTAATGTCTGTCTGTTTGTTTACATAACAAAGTAAGCTCTTGATAACAGTTCTGAGTCATAAAAAATAACTGGGCAATGGCTGTCCCTGTGGTAGGGCTCTGGATTTCAGAGCTGGCACCACATATGAATCCATACAGTATCACAAAATATTCCCCAAACTTTAAACTGTGGATGTGTTATAAAAATATCAGTCAGTTGTTAGCAAGGGTGTTGCTGACTGGCTGCCTTTTTTTTTCTGGCCAGTAGCTTAGTATTAGGAATAGTGGCAGATAGCTTTAGTAGCTTTGTCTTAAATACAGAAAATAACTATTGACAAATTGAAATATAGCCAAATAAAGATGCATTTTAATATTTGATCCTACAATCTTCAACCAGTGAATTTGTTTCCACACTTGCATTGGTCTAAGACTTGTTTTTTCTTCTGTTAGTTTGTGTGAAGCTGGTTAAAGAAAAATTTAATTGTTCACTATTGTTAGTTTATCACTGCCAGAATATTAAATCTGCTTTATGCAATAGTAACTAGAAATTTTAAACATAAACCATTAACAGTCAATAATTGTCAGATTATTGATGCCACATACTACATCCCTTGTACATTTTTGTAAAATAATGAAGATCCCTATGAAGGCAGACTGATAGTTTTATAGCAAAATAAAAAACTTTTTGTTTGGCCAATATTAGCAACAATAGAACAAAATGTAGTGATATTGATTTTTATTATGATAGCTAAAAATGTCTTGCTTTTATTCTCTCACTGCATTTTGAAATATAGCTAATAATATACTCCAACATAACCTTCAAAGCTCTTAGGTCTTAATGTTTAAATTTCATATTCTTTCATTTCCTTAACACACTTTTTGTAACTTGTTCAGTTTTTTCATGTTCTTTCTCAAAAATGATTAAACAAATAACTTATGACTTCATATTTTTTCTTCTTTCTTCATGCTTGTTTTCAAACTTGTGTAAATTATGTGTTTTGGATTACTGTATGTTTTATTTTTTGGGCAAGGTTTTTTGTTTCACCATATATCTCTTGTTGTGCTAAGAATTTGGTTTTAATTGTTTGTTAATTCAGAAAAACAGATACAGATACTTAAAAATCTAAATAGAAAAGATGGTATGAAGAGAATAAAACAAAGTAGATTTTAAGTATGATTTTTTTTCCTGGATAAGAAACAATCTAACCCTACACTGACTTTTTTGCTATATACAAGTATTCTAAGTGAGTTTTGCTTAGCCAGAGAGACATTCTGGTATGAAAGACAAAAAAAAAGTTCAAATTAAGCCTCTTCCAATTACTGGCATCAGAGTAATTTGTTTTTCTTTAATAGGAAACTTTGACAAGGCAGGAATTAAATTAAGTTAAAATTAAGACTTTTCAACTACCTTGGCTCTTGAAGCATTATTTTATTTTCCTTACAACTAGTAAATTTTACCTAATGGGAAGTCATAAGACACAAATAATTAAACCAAGTTAAAACTTAGCTTCTTTCATTGGCTGTTTTTTTAATGGATTTTTAACAGTACTTATCTCTACTATCATTTTACTTGTCCAGGAGGAATTCTAGTTTAAAAAAATTACTTTGTAATTATGATAGTGTCTTATCTTTTTAATGAAGAAATATATAAGTAAGGTTATCTTTCAATTAACTCATAAAAATTGTGTCTTTATTTTTTATGGAAAGTAATAGTATGGCAGTAATTAGATATGTTATGCACATATGTCTTTCAGGTGGAGTTCAAATCAACATTCCAGAAAATAAGAACATACACAGTGGACAGCCTGACAATAACAGGAATTTCAGTTTTAATGTAAGAACAAATCTCAGTTATGTTGTGTCAGTATACTTAGTTGTTTATACAAACTGAGTTTATATGTAGTTAAGTTTGAAGCACATTCTTTCTCAGTTTTTCCACAGTACTTAGAAATTAATTCTATTTTTAGTACACATGAAATTGAAAAAAAAAAGTGTATTTTTTTTTTAAGTAGTACCTGAACTAAACTTATTTTGATAACTTTTATTCTATTCAGAGTGGAAACAACCAACAGCCACCATTTAAAAGTAGTCAGAATGGTAAGTTTTTGATATGTGTCATAATAGTGTAAATATTTAAATTATTATGTTAATTATTCTCACACTTTAAAACTTGAAAATGTGACTTTATTAGCACACAGCAAAATTGTTAGTGTTGTTTATTACATATATGTATCTTGTTGTTCCATAATGGGTTCTACTCCCTTCAGTGGACAGAGCTTGTACAATTGCTATTAAGATTTGGTAATTTTTGCTCTTGGTGTTGATAATTAATGTAAGCATAACTAGTTTCTTTTCAACTTAAAAATTATTACTAAGAGAGTATAGTTCCAGATCCAGTTACATCAAAGAAGTTACATTTTTTAACTGCTGTCATGATGTTTAGTCTGAAAGTAACATTACATTCTCATTCTAACAGAACTAGCAAATTAGTATCTTTGTTTGGGCTCGTAAATAACCAGAAGATAACTACTGCTTCGTGTACATTTCATATCTTAAATTCACAGAGAAGTCTCCTGTACAAAATTAAAAGATATTTATGCAAGGAAACAATATTAATTTGCTGGAGACTTTATCAAAGCAAGACTATTCAAAAACTCTTAGTAGAATTGCCAAGGTGGATGCATACTATCATTCTGAAGAGCATTAAACAAATGTATGCCAGGTGCCAAATGTTCTTGGAAATTTAAAAGGATGTGCCCAATTGACATGAAAAATATAACAAAGATTATCTCCTACTAAATAACACAACATTGTCATTTCTGTACATTATTAAATTAAGTGTTCTCTGAATGTATTGCAACTAAAATAACTACTAATTTCACACTTATACAACTAGAGTAGAATATCTTTGGTGACATATATTCAGGTAAATATTTCATGCAGATGTTCTGCAAATAGTTATGACATTTTTGCTAATCAGTCATGGAAAGCTCATAAACATGTGCTAATCCTTTTACTTTGGTAAAGGTTATGTACAACAATGGCTAGAAACTTCTACTAGTTTGGCCCTGTGTCTGTGTCCACTCCCTGGATGGGGAGTGGGGTGGGGGGCTTCTCAAGGTATGAAATACTTACTTGTACAAATTAGTATGAGTTGTGAGTTTTTTCATATGTGTGTGCCATTGAGAATATTCAGTGATGCATCTTGGAATTATACCACACTTGAATCCATTTTCTAACTTTAAAGTGTTGTATACTATATTAATTTCTGTCCTTGTCTTCTTCAGGCATGTGTAGAAAGGTTTCTTTTTCACCCCAGCAACCAATATAAATTAATAGAAAGCTGTAAGCCAGCCACTGTAGTAAGTACACCAAATACACAATATTATGGGGAAAAGATTTATTTATTTGTGTTTGTTTGTTAGATATCTATGTTCAATTTGTTCTGTGCATAATTGCTCTGGAATTAAACTTATCTTTTTTTTACATCAATTCTTCAATACCACAAACATAAGCCAAAAATATTTTCATACCATGAACTTATCATTTTGTGATGTAAAACCATTTAAATGCTGAGTTTCTTTTGCTTGTATCGTCTGTAGACTTGTGGATCATTTGACTGATTTCTACTAAGTTGCCAGATAAACCCATGAATCTGTCAGGCATACATGAAAGGTTAATGCAACTTATCTGCTTGTGCCACACTAAATAGTTACCTTGGGTAATACTAGTTACGAAAGTCATATGGGGGCCAATATAGATTGAAATGGCATTTATATCCTGCTTCTAAATTTGTTTTTATTTTTTGTTAAGCACAAAGCTACACAATGGGCAATCAATGCTGTGCCCACCATGGGTATTGAAATTTAGTTTTTAGTGTTATGAACTTTTAGACTTACAGCTGAGCCACTAGGAGGCTAATATAAGTAATCGGCAGTTTAATGGATGTTGCTTTCCAATTGATACGTGAAACCATCGGTACTTGGTGAAACTCCATGATTACAGAATTAAGGTAAAAAACAAAGACAATTGTATGTTTCACAAACTTCAATTATTAATGACCATGGTTTGTAAACATGTTTATCATAGACTCTATTTTAGGGATGGCAAAGGTAATCAATAAATATAATACAAATATGCATGTTAAAAATCAACAATGACAGAGTTTTACCTTAAAAGATGATTACCACTCATTTTAATGTGTTGTTCTACCCAACAAGCCCAAAAACAAAGCAAAAAACCATGACTAAGATGCCAAACTAGAAAGTGACCAACCTACTAAATTGTTTATCTTTCTTTTTCTTGTTTCAGTCGAGATAACTCTACATCTACTTTATCAGTAACATCAATTTAAACTTAATCGCACTCTGTGTGTTCCTGGGTAGTGCATGATGTCATTACTTAGTCATAATAACTAGTACTAATTAAAAAAATCATAATTCTAGTGTAAACAATGCTGTCGTTACCCCTTGAAGAAAGCTAGTTAGCTTTCAGAAATATGGTGTTATTTTAAAAGCTTCAGTACAGGGTGAAGCAGGAATTACCAGCCAATAATAGATGAATATTAGATGATTGTAACATGTAGAATACTCAATGCATTGTACACTATACAATTAGTGTTTTTAGGGAACCAACCCCTATATTATGGATGAAACGAAGGAGTAAAAAAACAACTCAGTACATATAATATTAAATTTCATTACACACCTTCATAGAATACACTGACTTTCAGTCCAGGGAAAGAACGTCACAAAACAAGTAATAAAAAAGATTGACAGTGCAAACCCTAGGAATAATACACCAAAATAAAGATCATCACTATATGACTTTCAGTATTAAAATTTAATGTTAGCACTGTAAAATGCATATTTGACTTTATTATTTCAGCATTTGGAAGTAATATATTCTTGACTGTTGATATGCAGTTTCTTTATCATAATATCATGGTCATGTCAGGGTAGGCATCAGTGTAGTGTAACTAAGAGTCTAGGACTTATGTGCAAGGAAAACCTAGTTGAGTTAAAACATGTCTTGTTTATTACAGTCTATTACAGATTCTCACTACAAAGTCAGTCGATTTGACCAACCTCTTAATCAGTTTGTACTCGTACATTTTACAGTGTAACATTAACTTTTAATGTTGAAAGTCGTATAGGGATGATCTATGTATAGCTGTATCATCCTTATATTTTTGTTTGCATTATTTTTGGCACTACCATCCCTACATTATTTTATATTTACAAAATGTTTTCTATTACTTGTATATGCTTAACCAAATAACCAAAAGTAACCTTTATATTCACTTTGAGACAAGTGAGGTGAGAAGTGGGGAAGAGCTTAAGTTAGTTTATTCACTTAGAACTTTTTCTGGATTTGTTTTTAGACTTTTATTTATATGTAAAATTTCCAGGCTATTTAGTTTTTTTACCATTTTTCACAGATATGTAAAATTTTGCAGGTTTTTCAGATCAAATTAATGTTCAGTGTCATCAGGTGGTATGCAAAAGTTGAATTCATTTTCCTTAATTTCCAAACTCTAGAATGTTCTTTAATTCTTGTTTATATGGGACATACTGTTTAACGTATGTATACACTATTGCAGTTTTTACATGACAGTTGCTGTACTTTTCGATTTTGTCTTTGTTGTTACACAACATTTTGCCTAAATTGTTTGTACAGTAGAAGGCCAGTCTGTAGATTTTTTTTTAGTGTGTTATATCTTTTGTAATAAGATTTTCCATTGTAGCTTATCTTAAATCATTTCTTTTGTTTTCATTGGGTACAGTATGTGGGTTTATTGATTTTAAGTTAATAGTGTTTAATTTTTTAAACGACATGTCAATTAACTTAGTTGTATTACCATTGTTGACAGCAGTTTATTTTATTGTTTTTAATTCAGTTTCAAAACCACTGTACTCTTGTCATCTGAATACATATGTCCTTATGTCAAACAAAAGGCTTAGGTGCAGGTCTTAGCAGTGTTGATCACCCAGAATAGATTGAGACTTGAAAGTTGGAGAACTGAGCTGTATAATGATTTATATTTCATAGCACTGCTACAGCAGAAGTACATCTTCATTTTGTCACGTTGATATTTGGATTTATGCAGTGCAAGCACTAGATTTAGGCCTAAATACAAAATACATCATAATGTGTTCAAATGCAGTTAGAAGTGACTATTTAGATCCAAATATTAATCTATCTACATCTAGGCTAGCTTACTAAACTTTAGGCTTCAGCCACATGGCAATATTTGCCCAATTTAATAAAGCCTTCTGACTTGAAGTTGGCCATGATAATGTTGAATGTAAGTGCTCTGTATACAGAAAAAAACTTACCAATAACTGAAATTTCAAAGGAGCGCCTTTTCCTCTTGGTACCTTAAAATTTTGACGACTTTGCTTGGGTGGCATTTAATATTAATAATTTCATGCCTTTCTTGGTAGTTAGTGCTTCAAAATATGTTGAAATACTTAATATCTTCTGCATTACAGCCCATTGTAACTATCATTATTTCCTGCTAGGTAAAAAAATTTGCCTTAGCCTTGTGAATTTTTATTCTACTTCTTTAATAAATGAAGCTAGAAAATATTAAATGAATAAAACTTTTGATATTAGTTATAATATTGAAATTATAATAAATGTTGTTATTCATTAAACTTTAATTCCAGTAAGATACCTTACCTTTTTTCACATAATAGTTTTTCTTGTCCAGTGCTGCCCTCTGTATGCACAAGTTATTTGCTTTCCAGTAGCCTTGCTACTCCCACTTACCCCATGCGTTTAATGTGGTACAGCTGCACTGTAACATGCAACAACCTCCACCAGTAGGAGTGTGATACACCCTCCTGGCTCCCTCTGTACTGTAGAACCCTATCTTCCCTTCTCAATTTGGCACTGTAGCGTGAAGATGTTTTCCAATTTCGCTCGTGTTTGATTTGGATTTTTACTTTTTCAATTTTTTCAATAACTTAGTTGTTCCTAATTTTGATTTTCCTACAGTTACATGTGAGTTACTTGAGGATGTTAATTTTGTTTCCACTCTCAGTTGAATTATGAATTCTGAATTTCATATTACTACTACTACAATAGTTAACACTACTACTGCACCTCAACCTACAGTTTCTCAGGCTTCAGGCTCCACACTTTTAGCTGTGGAGGTCTCAGTTTTAGTATGTTGTAAATTGGAGTCCATTATGTAGCCTGCTCCTGATCCCAGACCAAATATTCCTTTTTCTGGTGAACCTGGACAAGAAGATGATGATTTGGATAGCCTCCTTCCTTTGCTGCGAAATCCTGTCTTCCCCCTGTGGATGCCCCCAGATTATCTTCAGCCTTTCAGGAAATGATATTACAGATACATTACTTTTTTGTCTGTATCTCCTGTATTGTAGGACTCCTTCCCTTCTATTTTACATTCCTCCCTTTCTTCTAACAACCTGGTTTTCCCTCCCTCCCTCTCCAGATATTGGAATCCATGCTAACCAATTTGTGGCACAGTTACATTCTGGGGCCACTATGCCATGTACCTCGGATAATTACACTTTGGTGTACCATTGCTCAGATTTTCCATTTCTTGACTCTCAAACCTTAGAGTCTTTAATCCAGGTGTGGAAATCCAACCCTCATATCTCTGTGAGATTTACCTAAGCCCAATTTTCCCACCTACATTTATCTCCTTTCCAGAGGTTATCCATTACTCTTCTGTGGGGTTGTAAAGAGAATATTTGCTCGCTTATGTATTCCACATTGGTGTGCTTGTCATCTTTGACCCTTTCCTGTCACACATGGCTCCTCTGTTATTGGGATCTCCTAGGTAAAGATGTGCTGTTAACTAACATGCACCTGCACACACCATATATATGGGACCTTTGTTTGGCCCCATTTTTATGTAGAACAGTTTTTGGAGATTTTTTCCGACTTTGGACTCTGGGGTGGAAGCTGCTCATCATCATTCCTCCCTTTCATTCTTGGTCTCTCACCTATCACAGCTTTTGCCCACTTTTGTCCCCATTTCCTCCCCTCCTCCTTCTGCACCTTTGCCTGTACCTCTTTACTGGGTCTTGGCAGCTAGCCACCAGATTACTCATTGATGGGACCCCACCAATAATGGTACTGGTGATTGTCCTGTAATTTCTGGCAAGGTCAGAGGACGGTTGGCCAAGTTTGTGCATCTATGGAATGCTTTTCAACTCTGATTCTTGGGTGCTACAGGTGTTGTCTGTAGGTCTTTCCCTTCAATTTATTAACCCCTCTATCTTATCTCCACACCCCCTCCCCTGCAGGATCCTATTTCTTGCCAATATCTCTCCAAAGCTGTTCAGACTCTTCTTCTCGATGATGCTCTAGAACCTGTCAGTCATCCATCTCCAGGAGTCTATTCCAAGTTGTTCATAGTTACCAAAATGACCAGGGAGTGGCATCATATTATAGATCTGTCCCATCTCAACTGTTTTATTGACCATCCTCTTTTTACTATGGAATCCTTCCTTACCCTTCAATGAACATTTACTCCAGGTCTTTGGCTAATGAGGGTGGACGTTGCAGATGCAAACCTTCACTTCCCTATTTCTCCAACACTTCAACATTGCCTTTGTTTTGTTTGCAAGGTTCAAGTTTATTAATTCTGTGCCTTACCATTTGGACTGGCATCTACATCCTACATATATCTCAGGTGTTCAGGACATTTGCTCGACTTATGCATTCTCACAGTCTATAGTACCACTATTAATGGACAACTGGGTGCTATTAACTCCATCCCATCAAACATCTCACGAGCACACCCAGTTGTTTCTTTGGGAAGCAGCTTGGGTGGGTTGACTTGTCAAGTTGTAGAAATATTTTCTTCTTCTGACCCAATACCTTATCCACTTGGGGGGTGTTTCTTAACTCCTGTCTCAGTCAGGCCCATTCTTCTGTACTTCATCAATCTTCTCTTTTTCTAATTGCATGTGAGTTATTTTTCTCTTTTGAGGACTTAGTCTTCCTTGGAAGCCTTCATTCCCTAAGGTTGTGCTCACATGCTCACCCTTTAGTGGGTGTTACATGATCAATGGAATCTTGCTCTGAGTCTCCTGGACTCTGTTATCTTTCTCACTACACGTCAACAGAGACAACACCACAACAGTTGTTCCTCTTCCACCTCCCCATCCAGGGCTGCATCTTTTTATGAACTCTTCTCTGACAAGTTGGTTAGCATTTCTGCATACATAGGAAATTGTGGATCTTTGATTGAGTTAGGTAGGCACATTAATATGCTGAAATTTCCTGCTGTTCCTCATGTCTCTAGCGAGGTGGTCCAAACTCTCCACATAGATAGATTCTCTTCTTTCCCATTCCATCCATCCTTCCTCCTTATTGTGGTATCAGAAAAAAATGGTGTGTTTTTCCTCGGTGGTCTCTGTGACATGGTTGTGCCCTTTCCTGTCCTATTATTCTTAACGTTTCAGAACATTTTACTTGGTTTTGACAATGGCTTTGCCATGTCTACCACTGCTGGCTTTAGACCGATCTTGTTCAAATCCTTCCATTTCTCTCATTCCCATCGGGTGTTTTCCTCTCTGGTCATCTCTCTTTCATTACTTTTGTCTCCTTTGTCCTCCTTG
>NW_013667726.1:193918-205704 GCF_000517525.1 Limulus polyphemus
ACGACTCTGGTCATCTCTCTTTCTATTACTTTTGTCTCCTTTGTTCCTCCTTGTCCTATGCCCATTCCTGATTGATACCTCACTGTTGTTGTACCCTCACCCAACTTCCTTTTAAACCCTTGGCCACCTGTTCCCTGTACCATTTGTCCTTCAAGACCTATTTTGTTGCTCCTTTTTGCTTGTGGTCATCATAGGTCAGATGTGTTTGTCCTCGATGTATCATGTGTCCTTTATCAACATACCTATGTTCTCCTATATCTGGATTGCTGTTTTTTCCCAAGAAATCAGTGGCTTATGAAGGTGATGTCACATTCACTTCTATTTCCCTACCTTCCATTTCCCATTTGTATTCCTGCTTCAATCCAGATTGTTTTTTGTGACATGTTTGTGCTCTCTGATGTTATGTTGCCCAGATGGCTTCTTTCCATTTCTTTATCCATTCAAACCCTTTCTCTCACTGTGATATTTCCCCTAACACTCTTAATGGATAGATTTACCAGCTTATCAGATTGGCTTATTATTCTTTGTCTTCTGATTCCCAAGGTCTTTTCTAAGTGTCCTCTCATCAGATCTTGCAACCCTTTCTTTCCTTGGCTGCCCATTTCTGTCTTTCATTGGAGGGAATCATTCAGGCTGGCATGTAGACCACATCTAACATATTCATCTCCCATCACCTTCATCAAGTGGCAGTCTCCTCTTCATCTGGATACCGAATATTGCCTGTTGCCATTCTCCATATCTTGGTTCAATTGCGAGTGAGTAAGTTTATATTTCTTTATTTCCTTTTTAGGGTCACAAATTTACATGTTGGATCACACTCTGTGGTAAGTGGTACCTGTCCAGGTATACTAATCCACAAGCCCACACTGTATGGCCTTTCCAATCTATAATGCCCAATGTTGAGATGGAGTATTCCACAAGACTGATAGTAGGTTCATCCTCACAGTATTTTGCATCATAACTTTGTCCATCTCAGACCATATCAACTAAGGGACCATCATGAGTAAAACAGTATCGGGATTGCTGCCCATCCCTCTAATCCTGGTTGAATAAATCAGGACTGGCTTGCTTTTAATAACAGGGTTTCATGGTCACTCATTCCACTTTCTTCAGTGTTGCATTCTTCCAGACTCCTCATCATGTTTCTATCCCCTCTTCAAGTGGAGTAGGGGCTTTACCACTTACTAGCTCCTACTGCTGTGGTGATGGACCATTAAGGTATCTTTGTGAGTGTGCTCAGTCCCATTCAGTTGAGAGTAGGGTGGTGATGTTCTATTGGTGTAGATTGTGTGAACCTTCCTCTTACCATGGACTGGAAGGATCATACCCGATGCTGTCTGGTTATGGACTGAAGATGATCCATGAAAATGCAGTTCACCCCTCTAGCTGGGACCCCTCATCCTACCACTGCCTGGATGTCAATTCTAAGGTGGTCTGGTATTGAATTAGAGCAGCACCAGCTAACATAAGTCATCACATCACAGACTGGACGATATATTTCCAGTGCTGCCTGCTTCTGGATTTGAGTTAACTGCCACATTGCATTTCCTCTTTCTACTGCCACCTGGGTGGCCAGGTGTTGTTGTGTACTGGTCTTGCACATGTGCCCTGACGGGGATGGCGGGAAGGAAGCTGTTTTACCTTCTGCTTCCTTGCCTTGAGGTGAAAACAGTTGGAACCCTCATCTTCCCACAGATGGGATGATAAATACCCAATGCTGCCAGGATTTGGACTGGGGTTGACCTACTGATTACAGTCTGACACACCCTAGCCACTCTACACCATTTTGGTATGTCTAATTTCTGCCTGATTTAGAGACCTGTATTTTCACAGATGTAGTGCTATCTCCCACATATGTGTGTCTCTACAGAGAGATGTTACACTCCATGGGACCTCTTCGAATTCTTTTCAAAGGGTGCTCATCTAGGTAAAATTTGCACCAGTCCCTCTACCAGTTCATTGTGGGATTCTAGCTATTAAGTGAGAAGAGGTAAAGTATTGTATGGGAAGTTTTAATTTTCCTAACCTGAAAATGTATTTCTGACAGATACCTCCTCTAACACTCCCCACCCACTTGTGGTGTTTTGTTGTTGTTGCTTTTTGCATAATCTCAAAGTGTAGATTAGGTTCTACAATATAGAGGAAACCAGCTGTGCCAAGAGGGTATGTGACACTTTTATTGGTGGAGGATTGTCACATGCTTATTTGCATGCTACAGTGCAACTGTACCACATTAAACACTTTGGGGCAGGTGAGAGTATCAAGCCATATCGAAGATAGCACTGAATGAGAAAAACTATTATGTGAGAAGAAGTGAGTATCTATTGGAAATAAATTTTCAGGTTACAAAAATTATAAAGTTCAAATTAACGGAGTTGTTGTGTAATATCATTGCAAAGTGCACAGTTTTGAAATGTAAACAATCAATTTTTTTACAGATTTTTATATTATGAAAAAATATTTATCTAATGACGAAGATTATTATGTATAGAAAAAAAAACCCATAAAATCTGGAACACGACAATCTAATATTCATTCAAATTCACTCTCAATTTGCTAGGCACTCACTTTGATAGAAATAAATGTTTTTTAAAAAATTATTATAAACATTTTTTTGTTCAATATTCTTCTAATCTCAACATATACTTCAAGTTCTCCTCCTTCCTACCATTTGCCAAATGTCGGTATCTGGGGGATCTGGTGTTGGTTGTGTTGGAGGTGTGCACATGCAGAGATAAGTTTTTGGTACAGGAGCTCCTCTTCCCTGCTGGTACCCATTTTGAGGGCCCTCTGCCTACTTCGGACTTGATGTACAAATACAGGTGTCGTAAGGTGTTGGTTGAAGTTGAACTCAAATTTATGATCTATTGTGCCCTAGCTAGTGTACACCAGGGTGTCCCATTATTTCTTTGTTTTTTGGGACCCTTCCAAGTTCCAGCCTTTTATGTTTTGGTGACACATTACTCAAAGGTGAATAGTATACTTGGCTCAGAAGTGGTGCCGTTTCCCACTGGGGTGTTGTTTTTAATTCCTTATCACACCTCATAGTCTTCCTTTGGGCATTTCCTAAAGTTCAATGTGGGATTCTACCATTCTGCGAGTGGAAGTTTAGGAAAATATTAACTTGTGAAGGATATGTAGCTACCACATTTTTGAATAACATGTTATTCAAAAGATGTGCTTAAGTGTACATGTTGAGATAGACAATAATAATGTGTTTTAACACTTTAACAGGTATTTATGTATTGCTGTTCTGAGTTTAGTAACAATCTTGTAAGTCTTTTGCAAGAAAACTTTATATGTATGTTTTGAAGTAACATGCACCATGACACAGGTTTATTTCATTCTCTTTTTTATTATTTTTATTAGTTTTGAAAAATAAGTATGAGAACCTGGATAGTAAGAATATTATGCCAAATAATGAAAATTTGAAGACTGAGAACCATACCTTTAGAATGGATCAGCTTCAGAACTATGTTGCTGGGAAATATCAAAACCAGATGGATAAGACTCCAGAAAATCCTCTTTCTCTCAATAAAGAATATTTAACTTTAAAACATCTTCAAGATCCTAACATTCATCCAGATGTGATAGAAGAGGAGAAAAGGCAGTCTGAAAATGGAAACAAGGAGATTGACCAAAATAATGAAAGTAATAGCATTTAAATCAAATGATCGTTGATTGTTCACATTCCTAAAGCTGTAATTAGAACATCCATTATTGTAATTTCAGTGCTACGTAGTTTAATGCATTATTGCACTATCTTTGTTAGAAAAGTTATCTTTTTATTATATTGTTTATTATTTTTCATGTACATTAGGGGAAATTTGCACAGTTTTATGACAATCCATTATAGTGACTTTTTCTTAACTTTAAATAAGATATGGATAAATATCACTTGTTCCAAATAAATAAAGTTTGAACCAGATGTGTACACTGATTTTGATAAATTGTAGGATAAAAATTTAATAGTAAAAATTTTTTTATAAACACAAAAGCTTATTACTTTTAAAAAATATACAAGATTTTGTCATGTTCTAAACTATATCTAAATAAATATCATATTGAAATCAATGCATGCACAAGATTGTAATAACATTGATATAACAGTTTTGCATATGTATGTTACCATTAATTAGGCTTTGTATCTTTGAGTTATTGAAGTCAGATTTTCTTACTACACTGAAAACATTTATTGTGTAGATTCACTTAATAACTCAAGTAAATTTAGCAATATGTTTATAATTATTTTGATAAAGGTACACTGCTATGAGAAAAAAAATCAGAAGTTTATGAGAATATAAGAATAAAATCTTTGTGCCATTTCATTGCTTTACAGAAAAATTATTTATAGTTTATTCTGTTAAATAATAGATATAGATATTTAGATGTTACTCCATTGTTTAAATAGTAATACACAGTGTGCAGTAAGTGCCTTAACTTTGAAACTGCTATATTGTGTCATATTATGTTAAAAAAAAAAGCTTCTTAAAATTGACATACATGTAACTTGTACATCATGTTAGAGATTTTGTCACAATTAATGACTGGTTTATGTGAATGATGAATAGCATTACATCTTTTTTGTTTCTTCTAACAGTAGGACATATGTTAAGGTGTTGTAGCCTTGTCGAGTTTATGTAAACTGACCTACATGACCTTATTCTTTGTAAAATCGACATGACTTTATCTTGGATGACTTTGTTTGCAATAGCGTAGCTCTGACTGATGGTTAATATCAAACTAATATTTGTCATACACATTTGCTGAAAAACTATACAGATTATTTTCAGTTAAGAGGAATTTAAAAAAAAATTGCAGTTTATCATAATTTTATCATCAGTATAATAGTTTTCATGGTTGAACTTGTGGGTTGAATTTGCTCTACATAGTCCATGTATTTTGCAGTGATCTCTTATTGAAATATAAACATCCACAACCTTGTAATCACAGTTCTGATGAAAGGTAAATTTGCCCCAAATATTGCTATGATTAATTAAATTAAAGACATTTATGGTTTTGTCTTTCATGTATTTTTAGTGTCTGATATTAGGAAGAGAAATGTAATAATAAAACATCTAATGGCTAAGATTAAAAACAAAAATACTTTATGTTTGAGCCATATAACTAAAATACAAATGTAATTATAGTTTGCTGTAAAATAAGACTCAAAATAACTGTAGTGAAATAGATTACTAAAAAGATATAAGCACATGTAAGATAAATATCATAGGTACACAAAATACAGTAAATACATACTGAATATGACTCACAATTTTAACAGGCCCCTTCACAAGCCACTGGGGCACATTTTTGTTGGAAAAAAAAATCTACCCAATCCGGTTTTTCTTAATTTGAACTGAAATTTTTTGGACATTTGCATTGGCTAAAAAGAAGGCATTTCCCACACTCTTTTAGCATTTGAGCAGTGAAAAGTGATTTTAAGTGATCAGGTGACTGAAATCCATCAGCTCAGCACAAGCTTAACACCCAAGCACAAGAAGCATGGAAGTCTCCAAATGACATGCAGAGGTATTCAGGAACCATTTAGAACTACCTTGGTAGATGTTGTGCAGCAAGCTGATTACAATATTATGCCTGTAGCTGCTTTCCAAGTGTTCCTGTCTTCTCATCCTACTGCTGATGTATCATGCAGCAAAATTCTTTATCAATAGGAATGCAACACATCTCCTTGTGCAAATACTCCCTCTACATTATCATGCAAAATATGTCATTCTTTGATGAGGCCACAAATGAAGTTGCACTAGGAAAGTGGGAAGGATGGGTGGGAACATGTATGGAAGTATCTATCGGAAATACATTTTCAATTAAGGAAAATATTAACTTCCAATATGAATACTCGCCTCCATACACAGAAAACTAGAATCCCACTTTCAGATGGTGGAGGGACCAGTGCACAAATTACCAAGATGAGCTCCTTTCAGCAAGTGGCTGAAGAAAGCCCACGGAGTGTGACACTGTAAGGCATGGGCACATCCACGGGAGACTGCATCTAGTCTCATCCAGGATATACTCTTCATTTGAGAGCAGGACCAGAATGGGCAAAAGGTTTGCATGGTGTTGCAAAGTACTTGCACAGGACATTGGACAACCAATAAGTGTAATGATGTTGGGGCTCATTCAGACTGTACTGTGGGTACACATCTCCTCAACCATCAGATTCTATGGGTCAAAACCAGCTGTGGTAGAAGGACACTTGTGATGAGTATCAATGCACAGTTCCTCACCAGTCGTGGTAGGAAGGCACTGTGAAGACATTGATTTATTGTACATAATTAATATGGATACTTATATAACTACAAATCGACCATCAGATACAGAGGGTTCATGCATTGTATATGTACGAAGTATGATAAAGACAGACAGGTATATCTGAGATAGTAATGTGTATCCAAATTCCACCTTGAAATTATGATGCATCTATATGCAATGGGTTGAGCTGCACTACTCTCTGGAAACAATCCTGTCCCACTTCTCACAGTAGAGGGACTCGTTTTCTAGCCCCCAGTGTTTATGTCCCAATCAGTGAGGATTCTTCATGGTCCACCATCCTAGTGGCTGGGAGCTGATAAGTGGCAAGTCTCATGTGCTTCACTTGAAGGGGGGGTGGATTTGCATAGGGGAGAATTGTAGAATGTGCCCAGATCCCCATTGGGTGCCTGCCGTAAAAACCATTTACTGGAGACAGTGCAATGGGTGACTATGAAATCGTATTTTTAAAAGCCAGAGAAGTGGACAGATGAACAACTCTGGTCATGGTTCTTTCCATGATAGTTCATGGAATGGGTACAGCCTCGACTGGGCTGAAAAAATTATATATAAATATCACGATGAGTAGAACTCCAGTGGTTTTGTGAAACACCCCATCTCACAGTGGGCACTGATTAGGCCAGGGTAGATGGTCTGAACACTTTCTGTTACCGTGGCCTGATGTGGAATTTTGGGTAAGTGTTTCCTGTAAGATATAATGGGATCCAAGAGTAGAAGAATAAGTAAATGAATACATACACCTGTTACAAGTGCAGGGTTAATTGAAGAATGGCTATTGGTGGAAGTTTACATGCTGCAGGAGACAAGACAGCCAGATGTTGGAAACAGTTAATGTGAGATATGGGGTAGTCCACATACCAGCCCAGTGAAAGGAGAGAAAAGTTAAAAAGAGGAGAATCAAGAGAGCATATAAACATCCACCATCAGAGGGACATATATATAAGATGTATGATATGGCAGATTCAATCCATAATGGGGTAAGGAGAGAAAGCATGTGAAGAGAAAGTGTCCCAGACACAAAAGGATAGTAAAAGGAACCACAACGAGGGGTTGTGTGACAAAACACTGTGTGGTTCGGACATGAGTCTGTCTGGAACAGAACACCTAAAAGAGAAATTGAAGGGGAGGATATGGGAGAAAAGAAGTGACAACTTACCCCTTCCATGGAATACAAGAAAAATTTTAATGATTAAACCCTATCTGCTAATGGTACTTGAGTTCATAATGAACCAGATCTAATCTTTATAGACTATAAGGATACAACAAGGATGAAATATGATACACTACATGTAAATGTTAAGAAGTAATCAACTATAACAAAATATTCTTTGATAGATTGTTTAGGCAGAGTATTCATGATGAAACTTTGTAGAATGCACGGCAACTGTGTTGTAGAGGACGACGTTTCGCAAGACTTTCGCCTTTCGAAACTTCGTCTTCTACACTTGTTTCTCTACAACAGGCAGTTGCCGTCCATTCTACAAATTTCATTACAACAAAATAGCATAGTCTATGTGTGATTTGTCAAGGAGTGATGGACGAGAACTAAATACAACCATCTATAGAAACAAATTACGCAGTAAAAACTATGAGAAAACACTAATCATCAAGTAGACAGGTTAATGAGTAACGAAAAAGGAAGAAGCATTACCTTATAAGTGACATAAGAAGTAAGAAACTATGACTAACCAACTTATTCCATATGTTATTTGTGAGGAAGTAATGAAGTTGCTGGCATTCATGTCTGGAATCTGACTTCTGGCAGGACTGAAGATATTTGGATTATGGTTTAGCTGTGGGGTCTGGAAGAGGCTTCATGTTGTCTGGGGCTGATTAGGTCCATGGTTAATATATCCTCTCTGTGTAAAAGACAGTAAATAGTCCTTTAATGTATTTAATTCACTTTGAAATTTGCTGATGTTTTCCATTTGTACTTTTTGCCACTGTTGTTGACTTTCCTGTAGTTGCTGCTGGCTTTCCCGCAACTGTTGGAGACTTTCTTCCTGTTTCCTTTCTTGTTCCAGTTGCCACTGGTGTAGTCTCTCTTGTTTATTTTCTTTCTCCTCCAACCACTGCTGTAGCCTCTCTTCTTGTTTCTTTTCTTTCTCCTCCAACCACTGCTGTAGTCTCTCTTGTTGATTTTCTTTCTCCTCCAGTCACTGCTGTAGCCTCTCATCTTGTTTCTTTTCTTTCTCCTCAACCAATGCTGTAGCCTCTCTTCTTGTTTCCTTTCTTTTCCTCCAGCAACTGCTGTAATCTCTCTTGTTTATTTTCTTTCTCCTCCAATCACTGCTATAGCCTCTCATCTTGTTTCTTTTCTTTCTCCTCCAACCACTGCTGCAGTCTCTCTTCTTGTTTATTTTCTCGTTCTTCTTGTTTCCTTTCTTTTCCTCCAACAACTGCTGTAATCCCTCTTCTTGTTTATTTTCTTTCTCCTCCAATCACTGCTGTAGCCTCTCTTCTTGTCTATTTTCTTTCTCCTCCAACAACTGCTATAGTCTCTCTTCTTGTATTTTTTCTCGTTCTTCTTGTTTCCTTTCTTTTTCCTTCAACATCTGCTGTAATCTCTTTTCTTGTTTCTTTTCTTTATCCTACAACAACTGCTGTAATCACTTTTCTTGTTTATTTTGCTGTTCGAGCTGCCACTGTTGCAAGTTTCTTGCCACTACTGTTGTCTCTTATCTTGTTTATCTTCTCATTCTTCTTGTTTCTTTTGCCGTTCTTGTATTGCTGCCATCAAATCTGCTAAGCTGTAGTTTGATTTGCCACCTCTCGTTTCCATTTTCTTCTTTTTTTTCTTCCGTCCCACTCTCTGACACCAATTTGTTACGTCTCTGTTCGTTTGTTAATTTCCCGTAGAAATTCTTTCCGAGAAACTTCAGGGATACAAGTCCTTTCTTCATTAAAACTAGTTTATTCTTTCTCAATACAACTTTGCAATACACAGAATTTCCACAGTCAATTCATTTGCAATCTCGATAACAAAACACACACTTATATTACCGTCACTACCGCTCGCTTGACTCAATTATCAGTCTCTATAACTATCTGCAATTATTTGCCGGGCTTATATAAAAAAAGAGGGCGCCTAGAAAAGACTAGAGTTGCCAGGAAAAGTCAAGATCCTTCGAGAATCTCATGACGTGTTACCAGTGTCACGTGACTTCCGCTGTCGTAACACTATTGATGGAGCGTTTTGCTGCATGATACGCCATCATGCACAAGTACAATTTTATATGATTCACACGCACTTTAGGTGGGAATTTTCACAAAGCTGGTGGTATACAATTCTCTCAGGCAGATTAGTGCTATTTCAAGAGGAAAATAGCTTTCTGTGTGAGAAGGTAAATGATTGTATCGGAATTACATATTAACTAAAAGAGTTGAAAATATTTAGTGTCATCCTGTATTACAATACATATATATATAGACCAGCCTTTCATATTAACCAATGCATTCTTGCAGTACTTAGGTCATTTCATCAGCAATCTCAATAGTCATGACAACCATTAGTCATCTCTTTTGTGTGCATAAAAGTACACATGTGACTTGTGGTGCCACATATTAAGGCAGCACAATACCAACTTCAACAATGGTAAGAGTAATCATAGGCGAAATTCGGTAGAAATGGATGTAACAACTATTCAAATCGTATTTTGTGTTGTTAACTAAAAAATATAACACACACACACAGAGTTTAATGTAGTACAATCAGATAGAACATTATAATTACATTATAAGTCACAGCTTTTTATGCTGATGCTGCCATTTAAGGGTCAGATAGCTCATAATATTAGGTAAGAAAGAAAAAATAACTCTGACCAAATCCAGCACAATAATACACATTCCAACAATATTTATACAGTCTACGTCAATTTTTCATGCTGTGTTAGAGACTAACTTCCATTACTGCTCTTAAATAAAACTGTTAGTCCTACCAGACCAACAGGGTTGATTTTGCATCATTATATAATACAAGGCTACATCTTTTTACACCAAGATAACTCAGAAAGTTCCTGCAGGGTAATGTCTACCAAATCACACCCTAAAACTTAACCTGAGTGCTTGGAAAGCAAGGATTGCGGTATTCTCAGCCTTTTGGTGAATCAAAATTCTCAGTACACATCAACAGTTGAATGATCTGTAATGGAGTAGCTATCACACAATGTCCTGTACATATCATACCATGAACCTCTGCTTAATGCTTGGAAGTATGTTCATAATGAGTCAGAGGTGATGAGCCACAGCATAAACAGTGTCCTTCAAACTTATATGGCTAGGATTAAAACCTATCAGCAGTTAGGACAGTTATTTAATTTACAAACTGGGTAGTTGTGAGTTCAACTGCTAAAATGTCACAACAATCAATATTCTCTGAGCTACCTAGTGGAGTGATGTGGTTTTACTATAGTACAGATATCTTGATCTTCTATAGATCTTTACAGCTGAGGTGACCTTTGAACACTGACAGCTGGTGTGACTCTTAATGATCAGTTGGAATAATAATACGTTCAAAGCGTGAAATGCATTGGCGTACCTAAGGTATGGCACGTACCCTGGGTGCCACTTAAAGGGGCGCCACTGAGCAGTTTCTATTAAAGTCAGATAAGCCATCCTCGAATAGTGAAAAAAGAATTTTCTTCAGATGTATGATCTGTCTTTGATTATCATGGGTGAGAAGCATTAAGATGGCCGGATTGTTAAACCACCTATGTAAATTATTAGGTAAAAATACAGTGCTGGGAGCATAGTACCACTGCTCAGTGCCAACTGGCAGTAACACCATTCTCCTGTGCAAACTAGGGATTTTGTGACATTTCCTTATTTCAGAGCATTATGTAACGTTTCTTCACAAAGAAGAAGAAAAGTGGAGCTGAAGGACAGAAGAGACGAAAGCTGGAAGCAGAGGAAGCCAAGAAGTCGGGCAAGTTGTTCATGCACTTCTTTGAAAAGCCCAGAACAAGTAGTTTGACACGTTCAATGGAGTCGCCTGCATCAGCTACAAGTTTGCTAGAATCCGAAGGTGGATCGAGTACAAATGCGTCACAAGCCGATGAGAAAATCAAGTCAGATAAATCCGAATTTAACGAGATTAAGAGTGAGGGTGCCAGAGAGAACATGAATATGACAGGAGGGGAAAACGATGGTGGTGGTGATGTTGAGTTTATTGACGAGAGTTTATCTGACGAGATTGAACCTGACGACACTGAACCTAGTGAACTGGATGGTGTCGAAGAGCCTCGAACTGTCATACCAGAAGTGATTGAACAGAATGACATTGGACTTCTGAAGTTCGACAAGGATACTGGACAAGCAATTCTGCCTGACACGTTGAGAACAGAAATAATAAAGCTGGGTTCGAAGTATTTCCAGAACAGTGAGGGACCTTTCCTACCAACAAATAACAGCTCAATGAACAAAACTTGGTTCAAGAGGAAATTTCATAGTGAGGAAGTGACTCGCTCATGGCTGGTCTATTCCCCTTCTAAAAAGTC
>NW_013667726.1:206704-207639 GCF_000517525.1 Limulus polyphemus
TGACTTTGAGCACATCATAGACCAATTTGAATCAGTGAAAGCAAGGAAGGTGCAGTTGTAACTTTCATCTAGTGCCATAATTTGTTAATTAAAAGATTAACGAGCTTGACTTGTTTTTGTTTTTTTTTGTTGTTTTTTTTAGCTGATATTATGGTAAAGTTATCTGAACGATGGGTGTCAGATGTTTGGACAGGAGCGCAATTTCAATGCTTGCCATAGGCGCTCTTTTCCGTAGATACGCCCTGTTGTTTGCAGTTAAAGAAAAGCTGTACAATGGGTTTATTTGTCCACCACGGGTATCGAAACGCGGTTTTTAGTGTTTTAAGCCTTCTGACATAATTACTGCAGATTCTCTGAACCGAAAAGATTAAAATGCATGAAATATTCAAATACTACAGAACTGTTCGATTCCTGTTCTTTCAAATTTTCGATATATTTTTTACTAATTATTTTTGAGTTAAAACAAATACAGAAATAAAATTACCTTACCTAAATGATATGAAAAAAAATAAATTGCTATAATGAAAAAGATATTGCTCAACACGCATAATTTTCAAGGGTGTTAGGATTTGAACAGTTATCCCATATGTCATATGCAAGTGTATTACTGTCAAAGGGTTGGTTTTGGATAGTATTGTTACGTCTCCGTTTGTTAATTGATTTTTTCCGTAACTTCGTTCCAACGAAACTTTAACGACACAAGTCTTTACTTAATAAAACTGGTTTATTCTTTCCGAATATAACTATGCGATACACTTAATCTCAATACTCGCGCTAAAACAACACTGTAACGAACGAACGTTAACTGTGACTGCAGTTCAATTACTTACTGTCTATACACACATTACATAACCTTCTGTTGCGTCAGCGAGTCACATGACTACAGTGACGCAACGTTTCTAGAATTATCATGTACTTTGGCGAATGCTCTAGTA
>NW_013667727.1:0-8834 GCF_000517525.1 Limulus polyphemus
GTCGACATGTTGTAACTGATATTGATGCTCTGAAGACGCTTGTTGAGTCTAACCCAAGGCTACACACTTGTGAAATGTCCCTGAAATTACATGTCTCTCATGAAACAATACGTAAACATCTAAGGAATATGGGAAAACTCTTTAAAGAAGGTGTTTGGGTGCCTCATGAACTCTCCAATGATCATCATTTCCAACGTGTGAATGTTGCTTCATCTCTTCTGGCTCATAATGCGCGTGACCCATTTTTGTACAGAATTGTTACCAGTGATGAAAAATGGATTCTCTTTGTGAATATTAAATGCCAAACACAATGGCTCAGTCCTAGACAAAAACCACTTCCAACCTCAAAAACCTGGACTCCAACTGTAGAAAGTGATGCTTTGTATTTGGTGGGGCATCAAAGAAGTAATTCATTTCAAATTCCTCAATCCACAGTGAACTGTCAATGCAGAGATATATAGTCAGCAACTGGAATGTGTAAATCAAGCCCTTCATCAGAAATGCTCTTCACTTGTCAATTGGAAAGGTGTTCTTCTCCACGACAATGCACTTCCACATGTGGGACGTTTCCCACAATACAAGATTATGGAGTTGGGTTGGGAAGTTCTCCCCCACCCACCATATTCTACTGATTACCATATTTTTCATTCACTAACACCATCTTTGTGGGAAAATGTATGCAAATGTGGAAGGTGTTAAAGAGGACATCAACATTTTTTTTGCTTCAAAGCCAAGTGATGTCTTATCAGGGTATTAACAATCTGAATGCAAGATGGAAAAGCATCATTGATAAGAATGGAGACTATTTCATTTGATAAATGTTTTGTTTTGATACATAAGTTGTTTGGGTTTTTCACATAAAAAAAGCAACATTAATTTCTTGATGACCTAATACTTACAATTTTAATGTTGTAGTAATATGTTTTAACTCTTAAAATCTTCCAAGTTAATTATATTATGAAAAATTTTGATATGATGTGTAATTTTGTTTCAGTAATGTTTTTAATGAAATTTACTGCTCTTTTTTCAGTATTATTTTCATAATTGAATATTTGTGTGTGAATATTTATATTATTAAATATATTAGGTGTATACTTGTTTATTTTAACATGGTATGATGACAATAAGGGATCATTTGGTCTTTTAAGGCTGTTCTTATACATCCACCTTTGGGAAAAGTAAAAATTTAACCTTGCCCTTTATCCTTTAGGAAGTCATCAATTCTCCTCTTAAAATCTTAGTGTTGGCTTCCACTGCTGCCCAAAGCAACTCATTCCATAAACCAAACACACTGTTAAAAACTTTTTTTAATTGGAGCCTAGCTTGCTTTTCCAAAATCTTGAACTTGTGTCCTAATATCTTCAGAATACAGCTTAAAGAATTCAGGGGTCTTTCTTCTTTTATTTCTGTGAATAATCTTGCAAACTTAAATAAGATCTTCTGTTACTGTTCTTTTCTTAAAGATTTATTATAGTAAACATCCTCTGAATCCTTTCTAATAAGTCAGCATCCTTTCTTAGATATTGAGACCAAAACCATATACAGTATTCAAAGTTAGACATAACTACTGATTTGTATAGTGAGATAATTCTCTTTTGACTTGTAATCACTATGTATATACATAAACCCTAAAATTCTATAAGCTTTAGCTATTATATTATGACTGTCAACAGATAATTGTATTAATGGCTTTATCCACCACTTTGCCAAGATCCTTTTATTCAGTCATACTATTGAGAGGGTTCTTACCATAATACAGCTATACTAGAGGTAAGATCCAAATTGTAACCCACATTACCTTGCACTTACTATAATTAAAGGCCATTTGCCAAATATTTGTTCTACTTAACCAAATGATCCAAATCATTCTGTAGCACCTCGTCATCCTAAAAATACCTAAGAATATAATGTTATCTTAACTAAATCAAAGCAAGATTGAATAAGATAACCCATTAATTTTGAGCTTGTTAAGAAAAAATTTTGAAATTTAAAGAATGATAAAGCTCCTGATCCACATAATTTTCCCTTGAGGGTTTTGAAAAAGGTTTAGGATTTTTCCATAGTTACGTTAAGAATAGTAGGGGTAGGGGACAGAAATATAAATTTTGGCATGGTAGAAGTAATCTTGAACTAAAATAGTTTTATTTTTCTATCAGAGTGATTGACCTTTGGAATGGGTAGCATTCAGATGTGGTGGAAGCAGTAAATTAAATGAAATCTTGTGAAATATATGAATGATATAAACTGGCTTTGAGTTTTATTTCTAGACATTCCAGTTTCGTGGATGAGGTAGCCAAGATGGACCAAGAAGTTCCTAATTGTCCTTAAATGCTATGTTATGTTAAACTTTAATAATTTACTAATTATGATCATATCAGTATCACTGATGTAAAAATAGAAAGAGCAAAGGCCCAAAACTAACCTTTGAGGTATTCCACTAGTGATGAAGATCCAATTTGACTGGATACCATGAATAACAACCTTTTTTTTTTGCTTTATCCTATTCATCCACCTTGCAGTCCAATTAACTAGTTTTCCAGTTTCCAACAGTGTAGTTTTCTTGGCTAATCTTCTGTGTGGCTCCTTATCAAAAGCTTTTTCAAAATCTGTGTACACGAAGTTTACCTCTTTTTCCATCATTCAGATAACATCTAATGTTCTCTAAAAAGATAACATATTAGTAAGGTAAGGTTTTCCCTTTAGTTAGTTCATGTTTTTTTTGTTTTTTTTTTAATATCATATTTCAGTAAATGATTGGCAAAACTTTTTTTGTCAAACTAGAATGTTTTAAACTTCAGAAGTAAGACTAATTAGCATATAATATACTTTACAACTTTTATCACCCCTTTAAAATTAAGAGTAAATTTGTCAAGCACCTGACCACACACTATTGATGAAACAAAACTAAAAGTAAGAGGCTCACATATCTGATCTTTGACCTTCTTTAAAACAGTAGTGAAAATTTTGTCTGCTTCTGGTGCTTTATCTATTTTTAATCTGTCTTTATAATTTCCATCAAGGGATTAATATCTAAATGATTTATTTCCCATAGAATAGTCAGTATTGGGAATGTTGTCAATATCTTCTTGCGTCAAATTAGAGGAGAAGAAGACATATATAAAAGTTCTGCCATCTTATAGTCTTCAACAAAAAACCTTATTTAATTCTCATTTTAACATTTTGCTTAACTTTAACATACATAAAAAAAAGAAATCTTGCTGTTAGTTTTAATATTATCAACTGGCTGTTTCTCATAGGCCTTTTTAATTTCATAGTTCTTGTTTTAACTAAATCCTAAGCTTTCTTAGTTTTATAAATATTCCATCCTGTCTGTTAAATTATACTTGTGGAATTTATTCCTGATTTGTATCTTTAGTAATCTTGTTAGGTTTTATCTTCTGGTGTTTTACTCCTCTTGTTTTAACAGAAATGATTTTAATGAAAAAACTGCTTGGCAAACAGTTGTAAAAAGAATATTACCTTACAAACTTGTAATGAAAATTTTGTGTCTTGTACTATTAGACAGATTATAAGACATTTTTTTCTATTTTATAGAATTTTTTGTTATTCATTGAGTATACTTTTGTAAAATTTTTAGGGGTGTACTTATGTATATTTTTCTTTTCCTATGCATATACAGGAGGGCTGGGTGTTTTTTTGCCGACTGATCACATGCAGACCCACCAGAGACAGTGTATATGATAGCATTTAAGATGTCGTTAGACTTATTGACATTATCTGAATTTGTTTGCAGGTTTACTTATTTTTAATAATATCTTTGTTATAGTTATGATAAACATAGTTTAGAATTTTTATATTTCTTTTCTACTATATCTGAGACAATTAAGAATTGTAAACCTGGTGGCATTTCTCTGGCAGTTCCTTTAAGAATATTTCATTTGCATTATAAAACTGAATATATCCTTTTTTAAGGATTTTTTATTATGGATAGATGATAACCACATGTCAGTGCCATTTGTTTTGTTTTTTTAATTATATAGTTTGCATTGCTGCTTCATAAGTTTGGCATATGTAATAAAATAAATCTCTTTGCATCATATTGTAAAACAAATTAATTTGAGTGCGAACTTCTCTAAAGAATTGTTATGAATGAAAGATGAAAGTGTTTTCAATTTTTCTATAAGCTATATATATATTCTTGTGTATGTTAATTTATTTTTATAGGTAATAGTAGTTGAGAACAGTATTTAGGTTGGCAAGTAACCACCACTTAAATCTAGAAAAAATTAACTCAATATTATTCATTTATTGGTGACAAAATTTGTTTTTGTTGTCAGCCAAATCTTGAAACTTAGATAAAGTGAAGATGAGTAATAGTTATTTAAAGAAAGATTTGCACTTGTTTATTTAAAAAATACTCAATAGTATTATGATGCATTCTTGTGTGTTGATAGATCAGGAATTTTTTCCAAAAAATAAGAATAATAATCAAAATTACTAGTATGTGGCAATTCTAGTGTGTTGTGTAACTTTTGAAATGTCAGTAGAATATACATGGAAACCAATGAGACTACTGTATATCCTTAAACCTATTTAAACTAAAACTATTGAGAAAAACATGGTACTTTAGAAACAAAATTTCATGAAAGAAAATAAAGTTCAAATTATTGGAGGATATTTCTAATTTACTTATGTGTACTGCTATTATTTGAATGAATATTACATTTAGCTAACATAAGCCCACGTTGGTTTAATTTTACTTTCCCTTTCAACAAATGTTTTGATCATACATCATGGATGGAAAAACTAGCTGCCACTGAAATTTTATTTGTGATGAAAACTATTTTAAAAGTTTTAATTTCTTTTTTTTTTGTCTAAAAAGACATTTATAGTGACAGTTTTCTTGCACATATGATATTATAGATAACTGTTTAAAGAAATTAAATTTAACACTTATACAGAAGCATGCAAGTTTATTGGAACACCTCAAAAACTTTCATTTCATGAGCTTTAAGCACAAAATAACTATTGATTTGCAATAAAATTAACTTATGATACTGCAAATTAATCTTACAAAATTAGTAAACATATAATGTCTGTAATGCCATCTTTAGCATCAATGGCATCTTTCTAGTGTAATGTATGTGTATTTTCTAGTGTAACTTGATTTAATTTTTCTTGAAGCTGTATCCAGAGACATTCTTCAGTACAGTTGGTACTGTTGTCAAGTATGAAACTCACCAAATCAGATTTTTTATGGGGTTAAGGTCTAGACTTTCTATCTTTGCCAGATACGCTCAACGTTTTTGGAAGTAAGTTTTCATTCATTTTGAGAAAAATGAAATTCTGTCCAATCAGACTCTTTCCAGAGGGCATACCACAGTAAACTAATGTACTGTAGTATTTATGCTGATTCTTTGTTTTGCCACTTCTGTAGAGACGGCCAATATTATTTGCCTCAAACCATAGAGCCTTCTGTTTGCTTAACTATTGGCTCAAGGCACTTCTTCTGTAACCTCTCATTGATTCTTAGGTGAACATATACATACTGCTTGTAAACAAACAGTTCAATTTATCTTTCCAAAATACCTTGTGCTACTACTACCAACAGCAGGATACATGATCTTTCATAAAATCTAGCCTTTTTGCACAGTAAGGACTTTCTTGCTGCTACTTTTCCCCAAAGACCACATTTATACAGCATTCGTGATACAGCACTTCTTGAAACTTTATCTGTGTATCACTTGATAATGTCATCAGCAGGTGTTTTGCAGTATTGATTCAGTTTTTCAGGAAATCGATTTTTATTTGTCTAACATCTCTCAGTGAGTTTTTTTGTCAGTCACATACCTGATATTATAGGACTGGGTCTCCTTGTATCTGTCTAATGTGTACCTCAGAGTAAGTGGTAAACAACTGAGGTATTTTGCAATTTTTCTTAAATTCCAACTAGCTGTACATTAAGATTTGACCGTCACTGAGGGTCCCTCAATTATCTCTCTCTTTCTGTTTTAGCATTTTAATGGCGACACCACACTTTATTAGCTGTACCATATATTGGTTTAAAACAAAACATGAAAACTCGGAATGCCAAGATATCATTTTTTCAGCAATGACTGGTACAGAAACTAATAGTAATCACGCTTTATAATGTTACACTGTATTGTCTTTAGATAAAATATCTTGAACAACCCTAAAAAATCTGCTGCACTTAATCATTTGTACAATTTGTTGCTTTTTTCTTAAAATTTAAGATTAATTAAATGTGTGGCATGTTAATATGATGGATAAAGTGATAAAATAAGCAATTTGCCAACTTTTTTTTTTTCAGTAATTTATACTAAAATAGTCATTTCCTAGGGATAAAAATTCCGAACTACTGTTGCAATGGAGTATTCCAATAAATTTGCATACTTTATATACTTCCCATTTATGTCTACTTGAATATTCTTTAAATAATGTATTTTCACATTATGAAGTAAAAATATTGATGGTGAACTTAAATCCACTGTGAAGTGTCTTGTATTAACTGGTTAAAAGGTATTCTGTACATATATTTTTTTGTATGAAGTGTCTATACATTCATTTTCTGTAATTGAATATACTATTTAAAAGATATAAACAGTATCATCTTTCATTCTTATTTTTATTAAGTATTTTTTGAAGTTTCTGATTGATAATTTTTTTTACTGTAATTTAATGATTGTAATGTTAAACAGAAGATACATACATATTTTACTTACACAAGTATATCAAAATCTGTAAATTAACTTGCAATATTTGTAACCCTAAATATGTATTTGAAAATAGTTTATAGAGTACTAATGATATACTTAGCATTTATTCTAAATTAATATATGTAATTACTTTTTGTAGTTGTTCACAAAATACCATTTTTGTTATTTGATATTGTGATTTTCTTTACTTATATGAAGTCTTTCCTAACATTTAAAATTTTGTTTTTAACACAATAGAAAAAAATGCAGTGATTATATTGTTAAAACATAAACACATAATCATATGGATGAAAAGTTAATACATTGATTTAACAAACAAAATAAAATAAAATTATGGAATATTTTTGTGAAAAAAAATGGTGAACAAACTTGGGAATTCCATAATTGGATTTCTGTAGAGTTTATAATATTTTTGGGATTAAAGTTTAACACTGACTTAGATATATATTTACTTTATATAATGAGAAATATATATTTTGAGAGGAATCTTTATTTATAGTTGAGGATCATTCACTCACTATCTTTTTTATGAATACAACCTTGTTGTGAGATTTGTTTCATATATATGGATATATTGTATGAGGGATTCTCCAAATAATAAATAAATTTATGTAAGTTGTTGTATGTAATAATTCTACACTGAAACATCTTTCCAAATATAGTTAGGTGCATTAAGATGACAGATAAATATACTTCAAGACTATAAGTTAAAGGCGTTTTTTTCACACCCAATTCAGAAAAAATTGCATATGTGACTGTCCTTCAAATAAAAACTGACAATATATCAGTATTTATTTTTCTTTTAATAAACCTTCTATATGTTACTCTTCTGCTTTTATGAACTTATAAGTAGTTGTATTTAATAGTGAATTATTTAATTCAATTTTCTTTTGTTGGTTGAATTAGGATAAGTGCTAGTAAAGTCTACATTGTTTATGAAAAGTATTAAACTAATAACACATGTAGAAAATGATTTTTCATTTCTCATTCAGAAACTTAAAACAGTCTCAGCCTCCATTTTATAAATCTATGCCTTTGATGACAGAAGAGTAGTTGTTCCTAAGAAGTATTCATTTTTTACTTCCTAAATTTGTATTTTTCACTTCAAATGATAAAAGTCCAATCTTATCATTTTATTATCTGACTAAACACTTGAAGTCAAAAGTGGCCTTGCTGAAATGCTATGAACTTACCAAGGAAGATTTTTGTTGGAAGTTCAGAGAAGTCAAATTTGACACTTGATAAACTGAATTTCAGTTTGTGGCACATCTATGGAGACACTTTACAAGACAGACTGACGTGGCCAAGTGTGAACATAGTTTTGAGGGACTGGCAGATCTACTAATACGTAAACAGATCATGATCACATGCTCCACTGACATGTCACTGCTCCTATAGGAGAGAGCACCAAAAGATGTGGATGAGATGATCAAGCTGGCTGAACAGTATTTGGAAGCCCATGGATGGAGTATAACTGGCAAGTTCAAGAATAACCAGTAAAATTTGAAACCAGAGGTGGCTGACCAGAAACAGGATACCACTAAAGGTGACAAATGGGAGAAGAGTTGCTAAATTTGTTGTAAAATGGGCACAATACAAATGAGTGCAAATTTATCACCAACAAGCAACAGCAGAAATCTAATCATAAAGCAGCTGGAACTACCTACAAAAGTGGTGCTGGCAAGAAACAAGAGAAGAGTGACTATCACCATGGATGCTCCTTCTAGAAGAAACAGAATAGAAACAACACATCAGATTCACCACAAGAAGGAAGTGCTATCTCCATGATTAAACAGTGCACGATTGATAGTCATCTCAAGTTAGCAAATGGGTCAACAGTGCCAGTGGTGATTGGAATATGTGACAAACATCAAGAGGTGCCAACAAAGTGCAACATGTCATTAGGTGAAGGCTATGTTGGGGACAAGAAAGTGAAAGTCCTATGAGACTTTCAGAGCAACAGTGAGAACCAATCTAGTATCTGATGACCATATGACAGTTAAGGTTCATCTTTGTGTGCTGATTGATGGGACAGTGAAAAAGTTTTCTATAGCAAGAATAAAGATGGACACACTCCATACTATTAGATCATCAAGAAATTAATGTCATTACCTCCCCCCCCCCAAAAAAGTACAT